>NW_006971756.1:0-3730 GCF_000164805.1 Carlito syrichta | reverse complement strand
AAAAAAAAAAAAAAAAAGACCTATACTTAAATACTATTTCTCAACTATCAGACTGATAAAAACTAAAAGGTATGACAACATATTTTATTGGAAAATGGTTTTATCCAATATCTGTGCATATATTCACTGGTATTGGGACATCCTCATACACTGATAGTGGAAATGCAAACTGGTACAACCCTTCCAGAAGGGATTTTGGCAATATCATACAAAAATACTTGGGCAAACACTTTTTGAACCAGCAATGACAATTCTAGGAATAAACCCTGAAGCTACACTTCTAACAACAACAAAAGTGCATGCGGATAAGGCGATTCATTGCTATATTATTTATAATTACAAAACATTGAAAACACCCTGTCTATACATAGGAAAGTCACTGACTAAAATATGGTACATTAACACACAAGCATACTATGGAGCTATGATAACAATGAGGATATCTCTATGAACTGCTCTGAAGTAATTTCTGGGATAAAGTGAAAGAAGCAAAGTGGAATTCAGAAATTAAAGTATGCTAAAGTTCACATAAGAAGGAGACCTCATATATAACTGTCTGTTTATTAGTGCAAACTAAGTCAGGGAGGGTACATCAGAATCTATGAGATCACTTACCTAGAAGGAGTGGGTGAGAATGGGGTGGAAAGAATGTGAACAGGGTATTAATAAAGCTAGGGGAACAACTTTGCACTGAGAATTCTTCTGTGTGGCACTCATTTTTAGAATGATAGTATGTTTTACATATCCCACAAAAAAGTGCTATTAAATATCAAATAGGGGTACCAAAAATAAAACAAAAACCTAACTATATGAAAAACGAATGATAAAATCACACTGAGGATGATGAAGAAGAACCAGAAAATATTATTTTGACTGGACATTGTAATGTTAAATGCAAAAAGAACTGTCTAATATTGTACCCTAGAGTGTGAATCTAATTCTCATAAGAAAATTAGTTCGCAAGCTTTATATGTTTACCAGGCTTGAACAAAGAAGAAAGTAGGTAAATTATTAAGCAAGCATGGAGAACAATAGCAAGGCCTTTCACTGTTAGAGAAAGTACAAGGAAAGAAAGGGAAAAGTCAAAAGTTTAATTTGAATCAGAGATAACAAAATGAATCCATGGTTTTTAAAATGCATAGAAATGCATATATACACAAACACATACCCACACATCAATGCAGCTGTGTATATGCATATGTTTGCATTTAAGCAATGACATTCCAGTACCAAGCTCACTTATACCTAGACCTTTGTTTCTAAAATTCATTCGCCAACCTAAAGAACTATAGCCCCTTGGAAAATTGGTTGATTCCAGGGTTGGAACAAGGAAAATACATGAACATTAAACTTAAAAATAAGAACATTCTCGAAAATGATTGGTATATATCAAAAAGACACAAAAGCCAACCCCATCTAACAGCCAAAGCCAAGACAATTTGAACAAGAAAGTCAATGATAATACTGGATTATAACCCCCAAAATAAAAACCCATGAGTTCATATTAATAAATAGTTGAATAATTGAATGGAGATAGTACTTTTGTAGCTTACAGAATTTCAATTAATAATTGTAAAAGAAATGATGGAAACAGAAAAATTACCATTAATCAAACACCACAGTAATACGTATTATAGGCAGGAACGAATGCTAGATGTTAAAATAGTGGCTGAAAGCATGATACAAACTAGGATATGATGGTATCAAAGTATCTTTCCATATAATATTATTAATTACAAATGTGAAAATAATAACTTTGCACAGGAGAAAATAGACACCCAACTTAATCAAATGTTCAAAGTAAGCGTCACTAGGGTCAACATCCAAGAATCTGATATGATGCACTCAGAGGCACACCTCATAATGTCAATCTGATAACAAACCACAATTTTAGGATATTTTACAAAGTAATTGACTCATACTCTTCAAAGGTGGTAAGGTTATGAAAAACAAAATAGCTGAGAAACTGTCGCAGGTTGAAAAGACAAATAAATGCAATGTAAGATCCTGGGTTGGAGATTTTACACACACACACTTGTTGCTTTTTTTTTAAGAGGAGAAGTTGGGGATGGGATTTGAAGTCAGAAGAACTCTCAATTACTTAAGTCATTTTGCTTATGGGAGCCTCAGCTTCCCAATCCATGAACATCAGAAAAGGTAAACAAGATGTGGAACGCTTCACGAATTTGCAATTCATCCTTGCACAGGAGTCATAGTAATCTTCCCTGCATTGTTCCAATTTTAGTATATGTGCTACCAAAGCAAGCACATAGGTTAGATCTTTAACCAGAAAAATGACATTAGTGAAAAAAAATTGTGCCATTTGAATACAGCCTATAGATTAGATAACGGTATTCTATCGATGTTAACTTCCTGGTTTTGATCACTGAACTTGAGATGTACATTTAGGGAAACCTAGGTGTTGTGTATACAGGAAATTCTCTGTACATTTTTGCAACTTTTCTCTGAGTCTAAAATTATTTCAAATTATTTTTTAAGTGAATTTTAAATGGAAAAAGTTGAGAGAAAAAACAGCATGGTAACGTAAGTGTACAAGATTAACAAATTAGAAAGTCTGGCAAGTTAACATGGATGCAGTTATGGTAGCTCTCACACAACTGCATTTGGGAGTGAGCACTGTTACAGTTTCCTTGAAAAACAGTTTGAAACGATATATAACAGTTGATGCGAAGAGACGGGGCAAGACTGCGACGGCATAGGTGAACTGGTGAGATTCTCTGAACGGACCAAGACTGCAAACTGCTGAATAGACAGACTGTAAAGCAGAGGGAAAAGTGAACAAAACCAGAAGACCCTCATAAGGAAGAACAGGTCATTGCAGAAGAGAAATAAAAGCAACCCCACCTTCCCTCAAAAACAGAATTGAAGAGGGGGAGGGAAAGGGGTAAAGGGAGAAAAATCTACAGAAATGAAGAAAAACCAAAAGAAGAGTATGGGTCTCTCCCAGACGCCTGGGAGAGCAGACACTGAGAAAATTGACTTTGGAATACAAACAATGAAAAGTCCCCAGAATGAATGTCTCAAAATGCAAATGTAGATATCAAACATAATGGAGAGATTAAAAAGAATTGAGGCGACACAAGAAGAAACTAGGAAGGAGCTGATATCTGAGATAACAGTAATAAAGAATACTGTGAATGAAATAAATAACAAATTGATAAGCATGGAAAGCAGAATTACCCAAGCAGAAGAAAGAATCTCAGAGCTTGAGGACCAAAATATAGAAATAACCCAAACTCTTAAAAACACAGAAAATAAGCTAAAAAAGACAGAACAAAACCTTCAAGAGATGAGTGACTACCTCAAGAGGCCTAACCTAAGAATAATCGGACTCCCTGAGGCAGAAAGAGAAACAGAGACCACATTGGAACAAACTTTCCACGAGATCATTCAAGAAAATTTCCTTATCTAATCAGTGATACAAAAATTCAAACACAAGAGATTCAGAGAACCCCCGCAAGACAACAAATGAGAAGACCAACTCCTAGACACATAATAATTCGCCTAAATAAAGTAGGCACAAAAGAAAAAATCCTAAAGGCAGCAAGAGAAAAAGGCCAGATCCCCCACCATGGAAGACCAATCAGAATAGCAGCAGATTTATCTGCAGAAACCCTGCAGGCTAGGAGAGCTTGGAGCCCTATCTTCAAAGTCCTAAAGGATAAAACAATTTCAACCAAGAATAACCTACCCAGCCAAGCTAAGCTTC
>NW_006971755.1:0-1697 GCF_000164805.1 Carlito syrichta | reverse complement strand
AAAGAAAAATTCTACTTCCAAACTGTGGCTGTTTCTCTTGTGAAATTAGGGAAGAGCTCAGTACCACAAATAATATGCTCTTAGACTTCTCTCTTTAAGTTTAGATATTTTTCAACATGGTCAGATTATGTAGATTTCAAGAAGAGATTATTTGTCCTTCTAAGAATATCTAGTTACATAACAAGATAATCAAATAGAGACATATGTAGCATTCCAAAGAGTGAACAGACTTGGAATTTCTCAATAGAATAAATAATATTATAATTAGATACCAAAAATAAAGTTATGAAAATGCCAATGTTGGAGTGTTGTGTGTGTGTGTGTGTGTGTAAAACTCACTGTATTCAAAAGGCATTAATGAAATTGTTCTACACAGGTAGATCTATTTCTCATATATATACTTGCAAAAGTAAAATTTCTCATAGTGACATATCTTTTTGAAAAGTCAGCACTTTGCAACATCTGAATCTATGGGTGCATTTTGAGTGTCAGACTCAGAGTAGAACTTGGTAAATCAGTACTGATTTTCAGCAATTATAGAAAGCATATGCTTTATTTTCTGTGAAGGCTAATGGCAAGTTTCTGCTTGAAAATTATGCACAGAATTCTCTTTAAAAGTGGCTACTTACATTTATGAAACATAAATTTATGTGGTTTCATTGACTAGAGAGTGTTTAATTAAATCCTTATGACATTAAAATTGGTTCAGTCATGAAGCGTTGGTAAAACCCTTATGGTAAATTCTTTATGTCTGATTCATATATCTGTCTCTCTTCGTAGTTTAAAAATATTATTTATACATATATTATACATTTAATAAATGTCAAAGACAGGCAAGGGGATTATTAAATTAAGTCTAAAAATGTTATTCAAATTGTGATGATTACTCAGATGGAATAGCTCTAAAATATGGCAACACTTTTCTTTAAAAGCAGTCAATTTTATTTCTAAAATCTAAATGTCTAAAATAGAGGTTATAAAAAGATGGCTCGAGAGTTAGTTCTGGGTGACAAATGTTGTCTTTTTACTTCTTTCACACTGTAGGATATTTAAAAACAAAATGGACTTAGCTACTTCCATAAAAAACAGCAATCTTCTACACAAAGATGCAGACTTCAAACTTGTCTTGACACTTTATCAAACTTGGCCTTGTCAGCACACCCAGGCCTCTGCCTTCCCGGAGGCCAGTAGCTCTTTTACTTTTGAATGAGGAACCAACAGACTAATTAGCTACACTCCCCATCACTCCTTGTTGTCATTGCATTGCTTAGGTCAAGTGGCCAAAACCATCCACATCTCCCTCCCACGTTCATTCTTCCCATGGTAAAACTAACAGGAGAACAAACTACAGGATGTACCCTCCCTTATCTATTTCACAAGAGAGAAAAGTGAAAATTGACCCCGAAGGCTACATGTTTCAAGAAGAGATAAGGAATGCCTTTCCTTTCCTATAAGTGAAGAATATTTTTCAACCTGGCATATTTCAAACGTCCCTATTACCTGCCTACCCCTTACGGGCATTTAACTTTGCAAATCCTGCTTGAAGCAGTAAATCATAGTAACAGTGAGAAGTATGCCATAAATATTCTCAAAAGTTCATCCTTATACACCTTATTCCTAGGGGAAGCAGAAGTGATAAAATATTTTATTAAAAGAGGGAGGATCACCTCTTGCCACTGTCCAATGCATGCTATTTT
>NW_006971754.1:0-760 GCF_000164805.1 Carlito syrichta | reverse complement strand
TATGTGTTTCTTATTAAGTCACTATTCCATCACCAGTTACCAAATAGATCCTCAGAAATCCAGGGAAAAGAAAGGCATGCTGATTCATTTCATTTTTTGTGCTTATCTGTTTATTTTCCTGAAATTGTTTGATCACTCTGGCTCTTCATTTTCCATATCTTTGTGGCTGCATGGACTGTTTCTAATGATTGGTTCAATATATCAGAATGCCATCTCTCCACACTTGTTATAAATTTTTCCTAGAAAAACACAGGGGTTCCTAAATAACTATATTTCCTTCCTCCTTTATTGAGGCTTCTCCAGCAAATTGAACTCTCTAGGAACTTTCAAATAATGAGGATGACTAATGTTTATACAGCTTCGAAGGTCTGCTTGCATTTTGAAGTGTCCAAGATTAGAATCATTTGAAGTGAGTAAGTAATAACAGAATCTGTGTGCTATCCTTTGCTTAAGAATGTATTCGCACAGAACATCGTTTTACATACAGCTTCAGATTCAGGGTAATCATGAAACAAATATTACAGAATGAAATTCAGTTCTCTGTGTATTTGATCTGCATAATTTTGAGTTTATGCGTGTGTGTGTGTGTGTGTGTGTGTGTGTGTGTGTGTGTGTGTGTGTGTATGTTAGGATCCAACACGAGAATTTTCAAATTAAATGCTTTCTCTTCTGTGACAAAGAATTCGGTATAGACAAATTTCTTGAGAAATTTCTTCACATTCCCATTGATATTCATCTAGTTCAGTATTATAAAACTTTG
>NW_006971753.1:0-789 GCF_000164805.1 Carlito syrichta | reverse complement strand
GGGCTAGAGTACCCAAAAGACGTGGATCAGCAGACGAGTGGTCTGTGGCTTTTGAGGCAAGGCAGGGGACTGCTGTTGCCCGGGACTTCAAGAGCTGCCTGGGCCATGTAGTGAGATCTCATAGCTACACGGAATGCAAACACTGGGGTCATGCGTGGTGGCGCTCTTCATCCCATCTACACAGGATGCTGTGTCCTCTGTCCTGGGGCATTTCTTTGCATCACTCCCACCAACAGAACGTACGAGTCCAGGTTGGTTAGCATGAATCGCAGTCATCAGCTCCATGCCCTGGGAGGCTGAGGCAGGAGGCTACCTGAGCCCAGGGGACAGAGAGCAGGTTGAGTGATGTGGCCAGACCCCGTTTCAGTGCGAGATCCTCAAAATCGAGTCAGGCATGATTGCCCACAGAGTCCCGGCTGCTCAGGTTCTGAGGCAGGATTACCACCTAAGCCTGGCAGATCGTGTCCCCGGGATCCACGATTGTGCCACCGCACCCCAGCCCTGCAGATGGAGACTCTGGCAATAGAAATGATGCTTCTCACGTGCATCATGATGGGCGTTCATGACTTCCAAGGGAAAGGTTTACATGGGAGAGTGACGATGGAGTGATTGAGAGAACAAATGGCCCTACCCCAAAACGAAAGTGGCAAACCAGGTGACCAGAACCTGGACTGACCATGCCAATGCAGGACTGCTTTGATTGCTCTGTGCCCAATATCCTCCCTGTCTTGGGGCCGTTTTTCCCATGAGCTCACACACATCTTTGTTGTGGGGCCCGAGTGTGGACGG
>NW_006971752.1:0-3170 GCF_000164805.1 Carlito syrichta | reverse complement strand
CATCCACGGAACAGGCTACATGTGATGCGTTGGCCTCTGTCCCAAGGTGTTTTTTTGCATCACCCCACGGACCACTTAGTGATAACTTGTTGTTCCCTGGAACACAAACACGGGAATCATGCGTGGCGGCGCCCATGGTGCCATCCACATGGGATGTGGTGGACTCCATCCCGTGGCATTCCTTTGCATCGTACCCGCCGACAGTTCGTACGAGCTCAGGTCAAGCACTGTGGCTCATGGCAGTCAACCCCACACCCTGGGAGGTGGAAGTGGGAGGTTGCCTGAGCCCAAGTGTCAGAGACCAACCTGGGCGTCCTGGTCAGACTATGTCTTAGCAAGAGGTATCGAAAATCGAGTCACGTGTGTTGGCCCCCGGAGTCCTGGCTGCTCGGGGGCTGAGTTGGGAGGACCACCTGAGCCCCACAGGTCAAGGGCCTGGGAGCCAGGATCATGCCTCAGTGCCCCAAACAGGGCGATGGAGACTCTGGTGACAAAAAAGATGCCTCCACACGTATCACAATGTGCATCCACGTCTTCCCAGGGAAAGATCCACTTGGGTGGGGGACGATGGAGTAAACAAGAGAGTAAGTGCCCTCCCCTCTCCCGAAGGTGGGAGACAGGGCAACCAGGAGCTAGGCTGGCCATGGTGTTGCCTGACCACCTTGTTCAATGTGTGCCTGACAGACATCCTAGTGCAGGACCATCTGTTCTATAAGCTCGCACACATCTTTGCCATGGGGCACGAGTGTGGAGGGTGGAGATAGGCATTCTGGGACATGTGGCCGAATGCACAGGACAGACTTGCCTGCTATCCACCTTTGAAACCTCCCATGAACTTCAGGCCAGAAAGTGCCTTTTCTTCTCCCATCCCTGAGGGTGACTCCTCGTGCTGGGTGTCAGGAGTAGTGGTGGTGGTGGTGTTGGTGATTATTATTATTTGGAGTCAGAATCCCACACTGTCACCCTGGTAGGACCACAGGGGCATGCTCGCAGACACCACAAACTCCATCTCCTGGGCACAGGTGATACTACTGTCTTGGCCCCCCCAAGGGGCTGGTACCACAGGCCTGCACCATCAAGTCCGGCTAATCTTTGGATTTATTTTTGATGGCCGAGATGAGGTCTCGTCTCCTGTCCCAGGATGGTGTGGAACTGGCAGGCTCAGGCCATCCACTCGCCTGGACCTCCAAAGTGCCAGGATGCCAGGCTCAGACCTTGAGCCCAGCATGTGGTTGTGGTGGTGGGGGTTGTTGATATTATTATTTTGAGTCAGAGTCCCACTCTGTCGCCTAAGCCAGAGCACAGGGTCCCGCTCTCAGCCACAGCAGCCTCCACAGGCTGGGCTCTGGTGATCCTTCTGCCATAGCCTCCCAAGGGTCAGGAATGACAGGCGTGCACCACCACACTCGGCTTGTTTTTTTGGCTTCTTGTAGAGATAAGGTCTCTCCAAGTGGCCTGGGCTCATCTAAAACCCTGGGATGCAGGCCATCATCTCATCTTGGCCTCACAGAATGCTGGGATAAGAGGCATGAGCCCCAGTGTCCACCCTCCACACCCCTATTGTGGCCCCACTGCAGGGCCCTCTCCCTTCTGATGATGTGGGACCCCAGATAGTGCAGCCAGAGTGGTCCTCTTAGCCCTCCCCAGGGGAGTGACAGACGCAGGGGCATGTCTCTTCCTGGGGGCCCACCCCTCCACTCACCTCATTTCCCAGGGTCGACTGGCATGCTTCTCCCAGGGGCTGCCTCGGGGAATGGGAGGGCATGACAGGCGAACCTTTGTGGGGGTGGGGACGGCCAGGTGACTCACGCCTGTCTCCTTGGCACTCAGGGACGATGAGAGGGGAATATTACCAGAGTCTCTAAGCTCGAGACAAGGATGGACACAATAGCAAGCCCCCACCTTGACCCCAAGCAAAACACAGAAAACCATGGATGATTGCAGGCCTCAGGGGAGGATCACCTCCAGCCTAGATTTCAAGACCAGGCAGGAAGACCAGGATGTGGGCCAAATGGAAAGCCTGTGAATGCAGCAGTTTAGGAGGCCCAGGTTGAGAGGATGGCCCGAGTTGGGTAGTTTGACAGCAACCTGGGCAACCTAGTGAGAAAAGAAAGAAAGAAAGAATGAATGAATGAATGAAAGAACGAAAGAAAGAAAGAAAGAAATTCATTGTTTTGCAAACATATTGCCCCAGACCTTCTCCCCCATCCCTCCCACATGTGAATGTCCCCCAGCTTGGCACCTTCCAGGCCAACCCAGACCAATGCCTGCCCCCACTTAGGTGCAGGAGTTCCCGAGGCTACCTGGCCGCATTCCTGTCGGCTCTCCTCTCCAAGGTGAGAAATGTGTCACAGACAGGCTGACCTGCCAACTCGGCAATGAGGATCTCCCTCCAAGAAAGGACAGGGACACATCCCTCACCCAGGAACCATTCTTCCCCCGGTCCCATTTTTCCAGGATCAAAAATCAGTCGGCCCTGTGAACACAGTATGCACAGTTGAGAATCTGTGTACGATTCTGATGGTTTTGGAGACAGAGTCTCTCTCTGTGGCCAAGGCTGGGGCTCAGGGACATGAGTGTCATTCCCCACCCATCTAAAAATTGTGGTCTCTGGCAATTCACCAGCCTCAGGCTCTGGAGTGTCCAGGACGATGGGTACCTTGACACCAGATCCCCTGTTTCAGTGGGTGCAGAGACGGGGTCTCCCTGCATGGCTCAGGCTGGCCTTGGGCTCCAACCATCCTCCTGCATTGGGCTCCCAGAGTGCTGGGATTCCAGACACGGGCTGCCAGGGCAAATCTTCCAGTTTTGTGCCTACCTACCTCTGCCTTATGGAGAGGGACCTGTGGAAAAGGTGGATTAGTGTTATTAAGGTAATTGTTACCGTGGTAATTGGTGGCTTCATTCTGCAAACCTGCCGTGTCCTCTGGAAACAATTTATCATCATAATTTGGAGGCACAGAGGCAGCAGCAAAAAGAAAATTATCCTCACCATCATCATCAGCAGCAGCCTTTTTGGAAGGAAATTTGTCATAATCATGCTGTGAATCCAAAGCATCCTTAATTAGATTCCTTAAAGCAAAAGCATCAGATGGTACTTTGTCAGGGCCATGGTGTGTATAATACAATTTAAGTTATTCACCAACCTTAGACCAAGTGTCTAAATTAAT
>NW_006971751.1:0-707 GCF_000164805.1 Carlito syrichta | reverse complement strand
GAGTGAAATACACATGAACCAACCCCCAAACCCAAAAGAAAGACACAAAGCAAGAGGAACAACAGCAACTCTATAAGAACTTTATGATAGGGGCCAACTCTCACATTTCAATAATTAGCCTGAATGTGAATGGAATAAATGCACCACTGAAAAGATATAGAATGCCAAAATGAATAAAATATCACCAGGCAACAATATACTGCCTTCAAGAGACCCATTTCTCTAGAAAGGACATGCACACGCTCAAAGTAAGAGGATGGGAGCCGGGCTCAGTGGCTCAGCCTATAATCCCACACTTTGGGCATCTGAGGTGAGTGGATTGCCTGAGCCCACCCGGGCAACTTGGTGAGAACTCATCCTACAATAAGTCAAAAATTAGCCAGGCGTGGTAGTACGCATCTATAGTTCCAGCTACTTGGAAGCCTGAGGCAGAAGGATCACTTGAGCCCAGCAGGTCGAGGCTGCATGTTGGTTGACTCATTTAACCTTAAAAATAACCTTTTGAAGACCCTCTTCTCTTTGTAATTTCATATTCTGAATTTAAACTTTTCTTTTTTAAAAATTTTTATTTTAAAGATGTGGGGTACAATTCAGGGTTAGGTATATAAACATTGATCATGCAGGTAGGTACCCTTGTTGATGAGGTATGCCCCTCCCTCCCCTAGCAGTTTCCCTCAACTGCCAATCCTACCCCCGCTCCCCGATAG
>NW_006971750.1:0-571 GCF_000164805.1 Carlito syrichta | reverse complement strand
TGGGATAACCTCCTGGAATACTTGCAGCAAGGATTTCTTCATTTACCTTTCTTGGTCTGGGAATACCAATCAGGCATAGGATTGACCTCAATATAGTTATACATGTCTTGTGGAGGCCTTTTTTCTTTTCTTTTTTGAGTTATCTGTCTATATTTTTAACAGATCGGGCTAATTTCATGTTTTGTTCTTCAAGTTCTGAAATTATTTCTTCTACCTGATTAATTCTGCTTTCTATGCTTGTCATCTTGTTATTTTATTTCCTGGATGAAATTTTTTATGGCCCAAATCTCTGTCATGAGTTCTTTTAGTGTTGCATCTTGGTTTTCTTGGGTCTATTCACTCTTTCCCTAATCCATGTTGTATTCCAGGACCAGTCATTGGTGACTTCCATTATTTGGGCTCTGAGGTCTGATTTTTCAGGCATTTTCTCTTTGTTACACTGGAAATTACCTGTGTTCTTCCGTTGTTTTTCCTCATCTCTTTCTTTGTTCTTTATTTCCATTATTCAATGACAGAGGAAGAAGTTTCATTTTTGATGTCTGCTCAGCTATCTATTCTTCCCTGATCAGGG
>NW_006971749.1:0-748 GCF_000164805.1 Carlito syrichta | reverse complement strand
TGCATGGCCCAGACTGGACTTCGACTCCTGGGCTTCAGCCAACCTCCCACCTCAGCCTCCCAGAATGTTGGAATCCAAAAGCGGTCTTCCATGCCAGGCCTTTTTGTTTGTTTTTGACAAAGGATTGTGGCCGGGATGGGGGCTCAGCTTCATCATCCTAACACTTTGGGAGGCCAAGGCCAGCAACCAGCCAAGCCTGTGAACCAAGACCCGCACTGGCCCCTCAGCAAGACTCGTCTCTACTCTCCATCCAAATGAGCTGGTTGTGGTATCGGGTGACTCTCCTTTTGGCTCCTTGGATGGCCAGGGAATGACTCACGGGCACCCGCGAGACAAGGCTGTGGTGGCCAGAAGCTAGCCACCGCCCTCCAGCCTGGGTGACTGAGTGAGATTCTGACTCAAAGAAAAAAGGGAAAAAAGGAAATAAAAGAAGAGCACCCATTTGTGTATGGATTTGGGATCATCTTGAACAGACAGAGATCATTTGAGAAGGGTTCACCAGCCTTGGGGTTAGAGTACCCAAAAGACGGTGGATCAGCCGACGAGTGGTCTGTGGCTTTTGAAGGCCAAGGCAGGGGACTGCTGGTGCCCAGGACTTCAAGAGCCGCCTGGGTCACGTAGTGAGATCTCATAGCTCCACGGAATGCAAACACTGGGGTCATGCGTGGTGGCGCTCTTCATCCCATCTACACAGGATGCTGTGTCCTCTGTCCTGGGGCATTTCTTTGCATCACTCCCACCAACAGAA
>NW_006971748.1:2445-3212 GCF_000164805.1 Carlito syrichta | reverse complement strand
CACACTAGATGGGATTAACAACAAATTAGACATTGCACAAAAAAATCTGTGAATCTGAAGATAGAGTAAAATGCAGTGCACAGAGAAAATGTGAGTAGCAAAAAATTATAATACAAGAACAGTTCATCAATAAGCCATAAAACACATTCAAGCAGTCTAAGGTACATTTAATCAGATCCTCTGGAAAAAAAGGGGAAAACAAAAAAAAAATTATATTTTTGGCCAAAAACAATTCAAACTTATGAAAACTATAAGCTCACAGATTCATGAAGCACAATGAAATCTAAGCACAAGAATCATAAAGAAAATTACACCAAGGCACAACATAACAGATGACTCAAAACCAAAGATAAATGCAGACAAGGGGGGCAGGGAGACATCTAGAAAGAAAACTTAAGAATGACAGCAGATTCCCCACTGGAAACAGTGTAAGTGAGAAGACAGTGGAACAACTTTTTTTTTTTTTTTGAGTTGGAGTCTCACTCTGCCACCCAGACTGGAGTGCAGTGACTGCTCCCGGCCACCAAGCCTCGACCTGCTAGGTTCCGGCGATCCTTCTGCCTCAGCCTTCTGAGTAGCTGGAATTACAGGCATGCACTACCATGCCCGGTTAATTTTTTGATTTTATTGTTGAGATGAGGTCTCATCTGCCCAGGCGGGTCTTAAACCCGCAGGCTCAGGCAATCCACTCACCTCACCCTCCCAAAGGCACGGGATTACATGCTGAGCCACTGAGCCTGGCTTGAACAACATTTTTAAAGTACTGA
>NW_006971748.1:0-713 GCF_000164805.1 Carlito syrichta | reverse complement strand
CCGGGTGCAGTGGCTCATGCCTATAATCTCAGGACTTTGGGAGGCCGAGGTGAGAGGTTTGCCTAGCCCGCGGGTTCCAGATGAGCCTGGGCAAATTGGTGAGACCTCACCTCTACAATAAATAAAATAATAATAATAATAATATTAGCCAGGCATGGTGGTACATGCCTGTGGTCCCAACTACTTGGAAGGCTGAGGCAGAAGGATCTCCTGAACCTAGCAGGTTGAGGCTGTGGTGGCCATGAGCATGGCACTGTACTCCAACCTGGGCGACAGAGTGAGACTCCCACTCAAAAAATAAACACAAGCTGGGCTCGGTGGCTCAGCCTGTAATCCTGCACTTTTGGGAGGCTGAAGTGAGTGGATTGCCTGAGCCCGCGGGTTCAAGACCCACCTGGGCAACTTGGTGAGACTTCATCTCTACAATAAATCAAAATGAGCTGGGCGTGTAGGGCAGGCCTGTAGTTACAGCTACTTGGAAGGCTGAGGTGGCCGGGAGCCCAACAGGTCGAGGCTGCGGTGGCCGGGGGCGGCCACAGCACTCCCGTCTGGGTGACAGAGTGAGACTCTAACTCAAAAAAAAAAAATGAATACATGCATACATACATACATACATACATACATACATAGAAAAACAAGAACAGCCTCAGCAGAGCCCACTGAGAGAAGAGCTGCTTACACCAGAACTGTAGAAGGGGTGGGGGCACAGGGTG
>NW_006971747.1:0-534 GCF_000164805.1 Carlito syrichta | reverse complement strand
TTTTGTCGTGAATTACCACTTGATACCTGGGGAACTGGAGTATGACCGAAGAAGTGAATAAGAAACAAATGAAATGTAGGTTCAGATACTCAATTACAACTATTGAAAGGACCGGAATAGCTTGGATGTGTAATAAGGATTTTAGGTATCCACGTAGCAAGTAGCTCTGAAAAGTGGAAGGGCCTACAAGCCCAGATACCTCATTAAAGCTTACCAAGAGACCATATAGATTTTGACGATTGAGGAACCCTGTCCCGCATTCTCTTCTCATTCTCAGCAAGAGCCTGATTTTCCCTGGCGCTCTGGTTTCCAAAATTTTGTATGCAAATAGACAGATGCAGAGCTATTTCCCAGGGACGTGGAATCCGTGATTCCTGGTTGCCTTTAAAGATATGTACTACATGCTTAGCAACCCCAAACCCCCCGACCATATCAAATAGATTCACAAACGGAAATTTTAGGATTACAGGATACATCCTAAGACAACTGTTACACACAATCAAGGCGAGATGATGCCTTAGTCCTGTAATGTGC
>NW_006971746.1:0-701 GCF_000164805.1 Carlito syrichta | reverse complement strand
TTGAACGATTGTATTGAAATGTGCACTGTGACTTGATGTAAGCACGGCAGGCATCATGGAATTTGAATTGTTTGCTTGGAAATTGCAGATCTCGTGGTGGTCTTGTGATGCATAGTTTGTAAAGCACGAAACTTGTACGCCCCCAGTGAGTGATTATCACATTGCTGGAGGGTATAGAAAATGGTATATAAGTTGGAAAAGGTTTGAATAAAATCGGCTTCGGTCTTGGCCAGGCTGAACCCAGAAGAGCTGCCTCCGAGTAGTTTTCTTCTCTCCGTCTCTGATTCACCGGTGCGGTCCTAACCCTCCCTCTGGTCAGTGCAGGTCACCGACAGGTGTACTTCAGCAACATAGGATGTTACTGATAAGTTTATTGGTGGTGGTATGATAAATGAACTTCATAGTTTAGAAGAAAGTGAAAATTTTGGAAGAAAGACATTGAAGGTGCACATCCCTTTAAGTCACTCACTAGGAAATATGGAGGAGGTTTACAGTAGTAAATAAAAGAAGACATGGTTTAGAAAAATAACAAAAGATAGATGGAATTAATAAACTGCACATTGAGTACAGAGGAGTAATTGAAGATATATGAGAAAGAAAGGAAACAAGGGAGGGAAGGAGGAACAGGGTATGGAGAGGGAAGGAGGAAGGGGGCTAGGGAGACAAGTAACATAATCACCCCTGGACTGACGGCAGAAGAT
>NW_006971745.1:0-926 GCF_000164805.1 Carlito syrichta | reverse complement strand
TGGCAGCAGCGTGAAGATCAGACAGAAGGCCAAGGAGCACAAAGATAAGGAGGCAGGTTCAAAGGACATCGCCCACTTGCAGGTCAAGGACGGCCGGGACCGGTGTCAAAGACAAGAAGGACTTTTCACAAATATACAAAAAACGGAGAAGACTGAGCTTGTAGATGCAGCGTGGGAGAGGGGGGGAGAGGAGAAGGGCAGTGACGGCATTCGGGATGGGGCAAGTGAGCAGCCGCCAACAACCCGAACCAAGGACAGAAGAGCAGTTATTTTGTTTTGGATTCGGTACAACTGAGTTTGTTTAGAAAGGGGATTTTTTGTTGTTCAATTTGATTTTAACAGAGTTTGAGAAAGAAGGATGACATTAAGAAGCAACATGTGATGCAACAAAAAAACGAACTGATCCTCAGGAATAGAGAATGAGAATTAACAGCCAGAGGATAGCCGTCACCAGCAAGTACATTTTACTATATGTAACGTAAGAAAAAATTGTTTAAAGCGCAGGAATGGCTGACAATATGACAACAGTTCTCTTCATTCATACATTTCATTCAACAGATATATGAACACTTTCCATATGTCAGTGATTATTTGAGTCACTGGGAGTAAAGTTCCAAATAAAAATATTTATCTTTAGAGCTCATATACTGAAAGTAGTGATCATTTTTAAAAAAGCTAATTAACATGCAATGTTAAGTGCTATAAAAAATGTTATGGGTATAGCATGTGATAGGGCCTTTTAGATACGCAATCAAGGAAAGCTTCTCTGAGGAGGTGACATTTGCACAAAAGACTGAAGTAACACATACAAATAGAGAAGTAAGTGGAAGAGATGACAGCAGAGGAGAAAATGCCTGCAAAGGCCCCGTGGCAACAGTTAAGTTTATCATGCTCTCGTAACAGAAAGATGACCATTATGTATCAGG
>NW_006971744.1:0-594 GCF_000164805.1 Carlito syrichta | reverse complement strand
GTCTCGCCAAATTGCCCAGGCGGGTCTCGAACCCACGGGCTCAGGCAATCCACTCACCTCAGTCTTCCAAGGCGCGGGATTGCAGCCTGAGCCACCGAGCCCGGCTGGTAATTTGTTTTTTAAAAGAAGGTTTATTGGACTCACGAGTCTGATGACTAAAGAGTTCAACACTAAGCATATGCATCTGGAAAAGGCCTCTCTCAGGCTGCTTCACATTCTTGGTGAAACGCAAAGGGGAGCGAGTGTGTGCAGAGATCCCATGGGACGAGAGCAAGCAAGAGGTCGAGGCGATGCCCGGCTTTTTTGAACAGTCAGCTCTCAAGGAGATTAATGGAGTTAGAGTTCACTTACGCACCAGGAAAGACATTAAACGATTCGTGAGGGAATTCACCTTCATGACCCAAACAACTTTTCTTATGCCCCACCTCCAAGTAGGGATCCAATTCCAACACGAGTGGAGGTTATGTAAATTAGTACAACCCTGGGGAAGAGAGTGTGAAGATTTCTCATAAAACTAAAAATAGAACTACCATATGACCCAGCAATCCCACTACTGGGTATTTATCCAAAGAGAAAAAATTCAGTACATCTGCG
>NW_006971743.1:0-484 GCF_000164805.1 Carlito syrichta | reverse complement strand
GCACATTATGACTAAAGAATTCCCAACTCTAAACACATTGAGGCTGGAAGACATCATCAGCTATACTTGCACATCAGCAGGTGATTTTGTGTGTTTTCTTCACTGCTGTGTTGGTGCCTAAGATAATGTCTGGCACAGAGTAGGTGTTCAGCCAAGTTTCATTAAACTTGTTAAATGAATTAATGAAACAAAGTCTACAAAAAGGAAAAGTGAAGTCATTATTTACATCAACTGATTTTGTTAATACTTTATTTCCTTCTAGTGCAAAATTGAGAAAGATGGCATCAATAATATTAACTGGACAATATTATTGATTTTTGATACTTGCAAAAGATGTCAAAGCTAACTAGAAAATGCTGAACTCAGTGTCTGAAATTTCACAGATAATTTATTGGAGTATATTAAAATAATTGCCTTTTTTAAGGCTTCTAAAATTAATTCTTAAACATCACCCAATCCATTGTTTTAACTAGGCATTTCATTT
>NW_006971742.1:0-832 GCF_000164805.1 Carlito syrichta | reverse complement strand
GCTTTCTTCATGGTTTCTTTGGTTTGCAGAAGCTGTCAGTTTAATGAGGTTCCATTTGTCTATCTTATCTCTATGACGTGTGCATTTGGGTTTTGCTGAGGAATTGGTTGCCAGTTCCAATTTCCATAAGGGTGTGCCTGCATTTTCTAAGGTTCTTATGGTTTGAGGTTTTACATTTAGGTCTCTGATTCATTGAGTTATTTTTTGTGTATGGGGATAGATAGGGGTCCTGTTTGAATCTTCTACATGTGGTCAGCCAGTTTTCCAGCACCATTTACTGAATAGGTTCTCATCTTCCCAGTGGTAAGTGATGGAGGCTTTGTCAAAGATGAGTTGGTTGAGAAATTGAGGTTTTGCTTCTGGAATCTCAATTCTATTCCATTGGTCTATATGACCGTTCTTGTACCAATACCAGGCTGTTTTGATTATTGTAGCTTTATAATAAAGTTTAAAGTCTGAAATGTAATACCTCCTGCTTTTTTTTTTTTTTTTTGCTGAGGATTGTTCTGGCTATTCTTGGTCATTTATGTTTCCATATGAATTCCTGTATTGTTTTTTCTAGATCTGAGAAGAATTTTTGATTAGTATTATATTAAATATGTAGATTGCTTTAGGTAGGATGGACATCTTAACAATGTTGATTCTTCCAATCCATGAGCATGGAACATTTTTCCACTTGTTTGTGTCATCTTTGATTTCTTTGAGCAGTGTTTGGAAGTTTTCATTGTGAAGGTCTTTCATGTCTCTGGTTAGGAAGATGCCAAGGTATTTCTCTTTTTTGTGTGTGACTTTTGTGAATGGGATTGTGCTTTTTATTTGGGTTTCTGTTGTT
>NW_006971741.1:0-741 GCF_000164805.1 Carlito syrichta | reverse complement strand
TCCTGGAATCTGGTCTTAGTTGTTCTGAGGAGCCTAGTGGACTTAGAGTGCCCAATACCATTTACAACTTTTAAGAGGACCAGAATGTTGCTCGAGTCCTGAGATGACCGATTCATAATATCCGAATGCTAAATGGCTCTGAAAAATGTGGGGATCTCGAAGATCTGTTTCTTGTTTGTCCCATAGTAGACAACCTGGGAATATTTTGGATTGAGGGCGCGTACAACAATGATTCTTTATTCGCACTTAGTTGGAGGCCATGTAGTGTCCTGTATGTGAGGACTCTCTTTCCCTTGATACCTGTTTTGAAACCCTGATCTTGTTTAGCCCTTAATAAGAAGTCATGTAGATTTTTTGATAGAGGAACTGTGGAAAGCATATTTCTTCTCTTATATTAGCACGAAGCCATGTTGTCTCCTGTATATAAGGACTGCAATTAACCACATTCATGCCTCAAATCCGTGATTCTTCTTTACTGGTCAAGAAGATGACCTGTAGATTCTCAGGACTGAGGACTCGTATAAGACAGATTCCTTATTTTTAGCAACAGCCGTGCAGTTACCTGTATATGAGTACTCCTGTTCACAGATACATGCGTCGAAAGCTTGATTCTTGATTAGAACTTAGGAAGATGCCGTATACTTTTTTGGAGATTGAGAAAAGAAGTCACCCATATTCTTTATTCTTTCTTAGGAAAAGTCAGTGCATTTGCCTCTATATGAGGATATCATTTCCATAGTC
>NW_006971740.1:0-741 GCF_000164805.1 Carlito syrichta | reverse complement strand
GAGGTCAACTGAATTGACGAATTTTGTACAAAATATACATTTGATTCTGGGGATTATGATTATGGTCGTTTATGGTCCCATGAAACACAAGGATTTCTAATGCCAAATCTTTGATTACAACTAACAAGAGGACCAAAAAGATCCTGAGGATCTGTAATGACAGATTTAGCATATCCACGGAGCAAGTAGCTCCGAAAATGTAGGGACCCAGAAACCCAGATTGCTGATTAAACCTTATCAAGAGGCCCTGTAGATTCTGGAAAATGAGAACTCCTAGAACCGGATTTCCTTTTAAATCTCAGTAAGATGGTCTGATTTTTCCTGTCAATTTGGATTCTAAATTCACTATATAAAAAAGACAGATGCCCAGAAGTTTCCTAGTTTCATGGATTCCATGATTCCTTGTTACTTTAAAAGTACATTGTAAACATTTGGCAAGTGTAAAACCCTTGTCCTGTCTCAAAATAAAAAGAGACACGAAAGGGGAAGGATTACAGGGTTCACCTTAAAACCAGAGTTGCATCCAAATATGGCAAGAAGATTCATTTTGTCCTGGAATCTGACCTTAGTTGTTCTGAGGAACCTAACGGACTTGGAGTGCCCAATGCCATTTACAACTTTTAAGAGGACCAGAATGTTGCTGGAGTCCTGAAATGACCGATTCATAATATCCGAATGCTAAATTGCTCTGAAACGTTTGGGGAGCTCGAAGATCTGTTTCTTTTTGTCCCATAGCAGACA
>NW_006971739.1:0-9393 GCF_000164805.1 Carlito syrichta | reverse complement strand
CTCTCAATCACGTTGCTGCTGTGTCAACTACATTTATATAAATATTCTATAACTTCTGTTGTAATCTTTAACCTTCACCAGGAATAGAGCCCAACTTTAAAAACAGTTTTCTTTGCTCATTCACAAGAAGCAGTTTCTCATCTGCTCAAGTTTTATGAGATTACAGCAATTCAGTCATATCTTCAGGTTCCACATCTGCTGTTACTTTCTTCAATGAAGTCTTAAATAACTATAACCCTCCCCTTCCCATAAGTCATCCCTGAGGGTTGTAATCAACTTCTTCCAAACTCCTGTCCATGTTGATATTTTGACCTTCTCTTCCAAATCACAAATGTTCCAAATGGCATCTAGAATGGTGATTCCTTTCCAAAATATTTGCAATAAACTTTGACCAGATCCATCAGAGGAATCACTGCTTAGGGCAGCTATAACCTTATTAAATGTTCTTCTTAAATAATAAAACTTGAAGGTTGAAATGACTCCTTGATCCATAGACTGCAGAATGGATATTGTATTTACAGAAATGAAAACAATATTCATCTCTTTATACATCTCCATTAGAGTTCTTGGGTCACTAGATGCACTGTCAATGAGCGGTAATATTTTGAAAATATATTTTTTTCTGAGTAGTAGGTCTCAACAATGGGCTTAAAATAGACCCTGCTGTAAATAAATGTACTGTCATCCAGGCTTGGTTGTTCAATTTCTAGGAAACAGCCGAGTAGACTTAGCATAATTCTAAAGTGCCCTAGGATTTTCAGAATGGTAAATTAGCACTGCATTAGCTACTAACAAAAGAGTCAGACTGTCCTTTGAAGCCAGGCATTGACATCTTTCTCTCTATGAAAATCCTATCTGGCATCTTCTTCCAATAGAGGTCTGTTTTGTATATTTTGAAAATCTATTGTTTAATGTAGCTACCTTCATCAACGATCTTAGCTAGATATTCTGGACAACTCGATCCAGCTTCTACATTAGCATTCGTGGCTTCACTTTTGTTCTCATGTTATGGAAGCAGTTTCTTTCCTTAAAACTCATAAACCAACCTCTGCTAGCTTCCAACTTTTCTGCTGATCTTACCTCTCTCAGCATCACAGAATTGAAAAGAATAGAGCCTTGTTCTGGATTAGGCTTTGACTTTTTGTTGTTGTGGTTTAAGTTTTTTTTTGAATTTCTTATTTTTCTAAAACATCTTGTTATAGCAAAAGTTTTGGCTTATGGGAATGTTGTATCTGGTTTCATCTTCTATCCAGACCACTAAAATTTCCTCTATATGAGCAATAAGGCTGTTTTGCTTTTTAAATCAATTTTCAATAAATATATTTAATTTCCTTCAAGAACTTTGCCTTTGCATTCACAACTTGGTCAACTATTTGGTGCAGAGACCTAGCTTTTGACCTGTCTCAGCTTTCAACACACCCTTTTCACTAAGCTTAACCATGTCTAGCTTTCAATTTAAAGTAACTTCTCTTTCACTTGAACATTTAGAGGTCAATGTATGGCATTAATTGTCCTATTTTCAATATTGTTGTGTCTCAGAGAGTATGAAGGCCTGAGGAGCAGGACAGGCAGGAAAGAGTCAGTTGGTGGAGCAGTCGGAACACATGTTTATCAGTTAAGTCCACCATCTTATATAAGTACAATTTGTGGTACCCAAAACAATTACAAGAGTAACATCAAAGATCATTGACCACAGATCACCATAACAGATATAATAATATGAAAAAGGTTTAAAATGTTGTAAGAATTACCAAAATGTGATGCAGACACATAAAGTGAGCACATGCTATTGGAAAATGATGCTGACAGGACTTGCTCATCCCAGGGTTGCCACAAACTTTCAAAAAACACAATATATGCAAAGGGTAGTAAAGCAAAATGCAATAAAATGAGAAATGCCCATAGACCGTGTATCCCAGTTTGCAGAAACCTTATGAAATAAAAAATCAGAACAAAAAACAAGATTAAAGCACTAAAAAGGTGCCCCCTTGAGGTTTGGGTAATGTTTACTCCTATTAAAATACCTTAAGCACAATCTTTACTGAAGGAAGATCTGTGTCTTTCTTCCTTCCCAAAGCAAAGCTCAATGAATAATACCCTGTGTTGTGAATATGATGTTGAGTGACTTCTACTGACATAAATATCACTTCCTTTAAAAGTCAAATACTGTACTGATATAGAAATAAAAGACTGATGTATCCATTAAAGTTAATTTAAATATTAAATTAAAATATTAACTACCATTTCAGTTTTATTTAGAACTGTGATTCTCCTTATGATGACTTATGCCTCCAATGTCCTTTATCATTTGAAGTCATTTGAAGTCAAAGATCATCCAATTGGCCAGCACCTCAATGTGCTCTTTACACCAATACCCACCAATACTCAGGGAATTACTTTTGTTTATTGTAAAGTTTAAATTTCAGAATTAGAATGTCTCTGGGCACAGCTACTTCAAATTCAAGATCATTATCAGTTAAACTGGTGATAACTGAAGTCATCAGCAAATTATACAAGAGGTGCCAAACAAATAGGAACAGTCCAAGACCACTAGAGCTGGGACTATCTAAAGGGTGCCCCCGAAATAACCAATGACTATAGCACTTTGTGTCTACACTGTGCTCCCTGACAGTCAATTCACTGTTGGAGAAGAGAGACCAGCGGAGAAAAGCTGCCAGGAAACTGACCTAAAAGGCACGTTTACTTCAAAGATGGAATTAGACAGACATACAGCAGAACCCACGTGCTCCTGGGCATGAGCACCTCGCAGGCCTGTCCTCAGCCCTCTCCTCATCCTCTAGAGCTTTCTCACACCACAGCTGAAAGTCTCACCTCTAAAAGGGTGACCCCAAAGTCTCTCCAGTGACCTGCAATCCCACCAGCTTTACACGAATGACCCTCGCTCTCCTCAAATTCAACCTCTTTAAAATTGATCCCACTCGGTGTTCTCTTACCAACCCTACTTCTTTCCCTAGTTGTTTCTTGATTCAGCAAGCCAACCATGCTTGAAATTTCACAATCATTTTAACTTAGTCCTACAGGTCCTATATTCAAACATTCACCAAATTCTTCATTTTTCTTTTGTTGCATCAGGCTTTTTCTCATCTATTTTCTCATTATTCCTTAGATTATTACTGAGACTGTTGCAAAACTCATGATAAGTTTAAAATAAATATGCACAAACTGGAACTTAGCAAATTCTTACAACAAAATTGGTTGGTAAGGTTATTTCCACTTTACCAGTAAGGAATCAGAAGTTCCAAAAATGAAAACAACCTGCTCAAGATCAAGCTGCCAGGAAAGGGGGTGACTTCACCTCCTGTCTTCTGTCCCAAATCTCCATATTTATTCACTCCACCACAGTGTATTGCACTTTATAAAAAGAAAGTGATAGCTGAGCAAAGTAATTTCAGCACTTTGGAAGGTGGAGGTAAGAGGACTGTCTGAGCCCAGGGGTTAAAGACCAGCCTGGACAACTTGATGAGCTCTCATCTCTACAATAAATTTAAAAAAATAGCCAGGTATGGTGGCACACACCTGTAGTTCCAGCTACTTTGGAAGACTGAGGCAGAAAGCTAGCCTGAGCCCAGCAGGTCAAGGCTGCAGTGGCCATGAGCATGCCACTGCACTTTAGCCTGGGTGACAGAGTGAGACTCTGACTCAGAAAAAAAATAAAGTGATGCCTAAGTAATAAGTATCTGATTCAGGGATTCAGCCCATGATCACGTGGCATGATGAGTTTTCTTCAGGTTACTACTATTGTTGGTATTCATTTTAATTTAATTATCCCCTACTATGTACCAGATATTGTTAGGTCACTTGTCTTTCTTGTCTTGGTTTTTGCTACATTTGATTAATCTCATTTGCTCCTCTCCTTCCTTTACAAAATAGGTCTTCATTATTTCCTTTTTACACTGGAAATTTTTCTGGGTTTTATGTATTTTCTCATGATTACACACCTACCAAGTGACTGGGAAAGGATTCAAACCCAGAAATGACTGACTCTGAAATTTAGTTAAGCCCCCATGCCTCATCACTGAGCAGAAATTTTGTAAAAATTTTGGTAAAATCTTTATGGTAAAAAATTAAAATATGCCATTACAATTACTTGAGGAAGCCAAGAAGAGAAAAATGAGAACCACTTTTTCTACAGAAAAAAATTTTAAAATGCAACAGAAAAAGATTAAAGAAAGTACTAGAGCAACAGCAACCCACCAATGAGCCTAGGAGGCAGCAACACTTCTGCAGCTAATGACAGAAGAGCCAGGTGCTGTGCGGGCAGCTAGACTTTAAAGACAGTCTCACAGATCAGAATGTCTGTCTCTGTCACCAGCTTAACTAATATTGCATCATCTTAATTTCTTATTTTAATATATACGCATTATATTAAAATGACTTTGAGTTTAAATCGGGATATGGAAAAAATTCTTGGAATCACACTTCAACAAATCTCTGTACTACTCTTATTACATGTGACTTCTTCTTAAGCAAAAAGATACTAAGGAAAGACAAAAACTGAGGAAGAAACAGGATAGCTTCTAGACACCAACATTGCATTTGGGAAGGGAAGAGGAAGTAAGAGGGAGGCAGACAACCACAAATATCAAATTCAGAATGGGCTGAAGACAGATTGAAGCACTTTCTTCAAGCAGAACAGCTGCACACAGGTGTAATTCACCTCTTCTGCCTATTCCTGTATCCCAAGCAAGATCTGGAAGAAGGACTAGGAAGCTGAGACAAAAATAGATCTACTACACCAAAAAGGTTATTTTAAAATGCCGTCCCATATACTCAAAGAACCAAAAGAGAAGTTTCTACCATATCCCTGTATTTGCTCTCTCTCCTTTCCTCCTGTCCAAACCCAAGATCAACAGAAACAAGCAATATTCAGCTCTGTTAATGGTCACAGTGACAACATTTGCATCCTGAGAATTTACTGATTGGAGTTGTGGTCATCTGCTGATAGACCAGTGAGGGAGAAGCATCCAGACACAAAGGAACCCATTGGAACACGTATAACTGTAAGTCTCTAATTATCCTTTCTAATTTTGGAGTCATGTGGTGGGACTTCACACAGCTCTGCTGACCCCCTGTCAGCCCGAGTACTCCGGAACTGGATGCTACTCTTGGTCCTTCATTAAAATATTGTGTGACATTCACAAGGTGAGCTCTTTCCTGGCTGACAAGCAGCCCCCTGGTCAACACGCAGTCAGAGCACCTGGGAGAATTTATTCCTGTTCAGATTTATGCCAGGATTTTAAGAGGCTATTTTTATCTTACAAAGAGTGATCTATTTGATGTCACAAAGGTATATAATACTTTTAAAGACAAATAGTGAGACAAGTACAAAATAAGTCTTTCCCAACCTGACACTAGAATGCTATAAATTTGGAATGCTTTCTTAATTGACCTGGGTGGCCAGAGTAACTGGGAAGAACAAAGCTTCTCTGGCCACCAAAGCATGGATAAGTTCAAGACTGGAAGGTCTCAGAGAGGGAACTAAGATTTGCTATAGAGCCACAACTTCCTAATCGTCTTTCCCAATCACTTACACCTTTCTTTAAAGAAGCAATGCAACAGAGACCAATGTCAACCGTGTTAAAAAGAAATCACTGTCAAATGCTGCCACTGAAATAATGTTTAATGACAAAGTAAAGACATATTGAAGTAGAAAAAGATTTTAAAACATATCTTGGCAATACCATATCATATGTATTTTTGTTTTGTTTAAGATATTTAGTCCTGTTATAGAATTTATCACAAAATCATTACCACTCAGAAAGATGATTCAAGCATTCTATTCAGCATAGCTCAGTAAAAGCATGGACTTTCGAGCCTGACCACCTGGATTCAAAAGCTGGGTGTGCCACTTACCACATGTGGCCTTAGAAAAGTTACTTAGCCTCTCTGTGTCTCAGTTTCCTTATCTGGAACATTAATAGTTTATTTATTTCTCCTTGCTTATTAAGAGAATTAAGCACCATATGTTTTCTAAATAAAACCTACAGACTACATAGGATACAGAATTATATTCAGAGACCAGCTAAAGTAACTTACAATATTTTCTACAAGCTGACAACTAATATTTTATACATTGCAATCAATACTTAATTTTCTTGGTTCCTGTCTACCTAATATGAAAGAAGCATTACCAGGGGAGACTCATGGGCATTATCTCTTTCCTTTGTGCCTTCCTCAGAGTTCACTGTATTTAATAAGGTCAACCCTGCTCACTAGCAAGAAAACAGGAAAGGATGGCAAATGGAGGTGGAATCCTGGGCACATGCACTTATTTTATTTATCACTTGTCTTTTGTAAATATCACATTTATTAATAAAACTGGAAAATTATTTTCTTTGAATTCTGACTCTTTAGTCCTCAGGATTTGGCTGAGAGACAGGTTTAATACTTCCTTAACTCCATAGAGTTATGTTTTAATGCAGAGGAAAATTTAAAAGCTTGCTCATTGACTGATTTAAAATTTTAAGGAAACATGCTAATTATTGACTTGATAATTTTTTCCTCAAGTTGAGCACACACACCACCAGTAAACAACAACCAGTTCTACATTTAGAACTTAGTTTCTTTTTTGTGGGGGGAGCAGGTTTATTGAAAGGACAGAAAAAAACTCCCAGAGCAGGAGGGGAATGGAAGGGGTTGTCCACAACTTAGTTTCTTAAAAACAAACCAGCTCAGACTTCTGGCTCTATGGACATATGACATGAGAGAAATCAGATAAAGAGATAAAATAATGATATAAGAGACCAGGTGGCCCAGTATAATGAATGAATCTTAGGAAAGTCAGACAACTTGAATTCTAGTGCAGGATCTGTTACTAGAAAGTCACTGGCTTTGGGTAATTCATTTCACCCAACGGGAACACAGACTCTTTACTATAAGGTTATCTGAGGCCCCTTTCAAACTGTGAAATGTCGTAATTCTCCAACCTATGATACTAACCAATTCCTCTGATGTTGCAACTTCTCCAAAGCACCAAGGAAGGCAGATGGCAGTAAATAAAAATATGAACGTTTCCCAGATTCTTTAAAATTTCTTAGGATTAAGTCTGCTCCCTTTTTAAAACCCTGAATAGAGACATATATCACAAAATAAAACTGCTTCCACCTATAACCACTTATTATCGTATGCCAACTCAAAGAAACTGAAATAAGGGGTCCCATCAAGTTGATCTGTCCAGTCACAACAGCACTCAGCCCAGGGAAGGATTGATGACGAGCAGTCAGGGATTGTGTGGGAGGAGTGCCAGGGCTGGGGTAGGAGGCAGGTTGGCTCATCTCCAAGTTACATGCCATTCAGTACAAGAATTTAGTCTTTTACCACTAAACAATATCTCATGATTTCACAACACAGGTGATGCAACTGAAACTTTATCTTGAGATGACCCGAAGGATACCACTGTCTAAATCTGAGGTGCCAAAATACTATAGCCTATTGCAATACTCTCTAAACTATTTAACCCTGTTCATACTCATTACTGGCACCCATGCTGGTCCAAATGATGACAACCTTCTCTTTTAAGTGCAGAAGCCATATATTTAATAAATCTTTCAGTCAATTCCTTCACTGATATTCATCTCATCTTCATTAATACACCCTGTGGCTTCTGTAATACACACCCTCAGCCCAAAACACTCCCTGACCTATGTTTGGTCAACTTCCACTCATCCCAGAAAGTCAGGTTGGAATTTCAATTAAATTATCTGCATACCTGTCCTATAGCATTTTATCACAATTTACAGTCCTCAGAAATAATGGTGAATCAGAAGTGGCACCCTCCATTTGGGGATACCAGGTCTCAGGGGCACCTTGCCCCCCCAGGAGCTCCACACTTAGGGGCACTCTCTCTTTCAGGGACACCCCCATTCAGGAATATCCCAATCTCAAGGATTCAGGAAACCTAAATGTGGACTTATCAGCCAACCAATTGAATTCACACATACACTTAAGCTCCTACTTTGCACCAGACCCTGTGTTAGGTGCTTTAATCTATATAACCCATCTAATCTTGCGGCAACACAACACACTGGATATCATTAACCACATTTTGCAAATAAATAAATCAGATTTCAGGCAATAAGTGGCTTACCCAAGTAATTCAGACCAAAGACTTTTGCGTTTGACACATTATTCTTTTAGTATCTCACTGTGACCCAATAAGACAACTAACATCCACAATCAATTTCACATGGAAATGCACACCTGCAGTGTTACAAGGTGCCAGTCTTGATTTTGCTAATCTAATGAATTATACACCTATAAACTGATTGTGAAAAATGTTTGACACAGGGTAGATTGCTCAAAAGAAGTTCGTTCAAAACCAAAGTCAGTAATATAAATACTGACTTTTTAAAAAAAGCACTGATATTTCATACAGCTTTAAAACAGTTTATCAGGAATGCATCTACACTGTTGGTGGGAGTGCAAGCTAGTTCCGCCTCTATGGAAGGCAGTGCAGTGACTCCTAAAAATTAACCTTCTGTATGATTCATCAATCCTGCTCCTGGTAATATACCCAGAGGAGCATAAATCATTCTACAAAAAAGACACCTGAATATGCATGTTCATAGCAGCACTATTCACAATAGCAAAAACACGGAACCAACCCTACTACCTATCAAAAGAGGACTGGATAAAGAAAATGGGATACATATGCATGACAGAGTATTAGGCAGCCATAAAGAAGGACAAAATCATGAACTTTGCAGCAAACTGGATGGAGTAGGAGAACGCCATACTTAGTGATCTATCCCAGAAATAAAGAACAGAATACTCCATGCTCTCACTCATAAGTGGGTTCTGCACGCAAGTCACATTAGCACAAGTAGCTCTAACTGGGCACTGAAAATGGAGGAAAAGAGGCGTGGGGTGGGGACTGTAACAACACAAAGGATACCTGGTCCTAAGCAGGGGAAGTGAGGGCCAGATGGAGATACACACTTCAGCTGCATGCAGTCTACTTGTGTAGTTAATCCTAACTCTACATATCTATACTAAAGTAAAATGAACAGCTCACCACTGTTTAATCTTCCCCCAACCACTACTTCCACACACACAGAAATATGTCAAAAATAAATTTGTAAAACTGTTATAAAGTTTAGCATCCTCTCCCCACTGATGGAGATGGTGAAAGAAAAGCAAATGACCTGAGGATGATGAGCAAGAAGAAACAAAATGTTGGACAATCCATGAATAGACAGGGAATCCCCAGTTGGCAGGTATAGTGCATGTAAATTCATCAATTTATCTCCCAAGTAGACTAAAATTCTGAAGTAGAGAGAGGAAATAAATACTTATAGCCTTGCCCAAGGACTCATCTCTCAATCACCTATATGATCAGAACCTTCCTCCACCACCCCAGAAACAGGAAGACAG
>NW_006971738.1:0-604 GCF_000164805.1 Carlito syrichta | reverse complement strand
GAAAGACTTAAAAAAAAAAATCCTAGTCAACCTTCGATACTTGAGAGGGAAACAGGAATGGAATGATATTTTGAAAACTAGGGAGATGAACACTCTTTTTAAAAAACTAGGCAGAAGCAGAAAATAAACAGGAATGGAGAAAACCGGAGAGACTCTATGGTGTGTCTCTTCTTTCTACTTCCTCCCACACTTCGGGCCTCACCAGTACCTTGCCCTACGACCTGGCTTGTGTAAACTCTTCAACCCTAAGTTCAACATCCGTGCGATTCTCCGGTTATTCAACCCTTTCCTGTTTGCCTAAGAAGCTACCCCAGAGGAGAGCTGCTGTCAGGATCACTTTCTCCAAGCTGAATGGACAAGTGCTCAATAGATAATAGTTGGTAAGTTGCCTAGGCATAGCTAAATATGGAGGTCTTAAAAATCTTGGCCTATATTTTCCTTTAAAGATTACTTTAGTGACATGAGCAAAGAGTTATATATTTTCATTAAAAGTACTGATTTTTTTGAAGGTCAATATTACAAAAGTGACACAAAAGGCTTGGCCTTTAGGCTTACGTCATTCACATTTGTGAGCTGAAAATTTTGGAGATGGATTTCTTAAAGT
>NW_006971737.1:0-746 GCF_000164805.1 Carlito syrichta | reverse complement strand
TAATTCTCAGTAAGATACCCTCAATTTCTGTCGATTGGATACAAATTCAGTATATCAAAAGAGAGATGCCCAGAAGTTTCTAGGTTCGTGGATTCCATGATTCCTGGTTACCATTAAAAGTATGTAGTAAACATTTGGCAAGTGCAAAACCCTTGTCCCTTCTCAATATAGAAAGAGACACGGAATGGGAAGGATTACAGAATTAAGACCAGAGATACATCCAAATATGGCAAGAAGATTCTTTTTGTCCTGGAGTCTGGCCTTAGTTTTTCTGAGGAACCTAACGGACTTGGAGTGCCCAATACCATTTAAAGTTTTTAAGAGTACCAGAATGTTGCTGGAATCCTGATATGACCGATTCATAATATCCGAATCCTAAATTGCTCTGAAACATTTGGGGAGCTCGATGATCTGTTTCTTGTTTGTCCCATAGCAGACAACCTGGAAAATTTTTGGATTGAGGCCGCGTACAACAATCATTCTTTATTAGTAATTAGTTGGAGGCCATGTAGTGTCCTGTATGTGAGGACTCTCTTTCCCTTGACTCCTGTTTTGAAACCCTGATTCTTGTTTAGCCCTTAGTAAGAAGTCATGTAGATTTTTTGATAGAGGAGCCGTGGAAAACAGATTTCTTCTCTTATATTAGCATGATGCCATGTAGTTTTCGGTATATGAGGATTGCTACTACGCACATTCATGCCTTGAATCCCTGATGCTTCTTTAGCCGTCAGCAAGATGCCCTGTTG
>NW_006971736.1:0-646 GCF_000164805.1 Carlito syrichta | reverse complement strand
GCACGGACTTTTCCTAAGAAAGAATAAGGAACGTGGGTGACATGTTTTCTCAATCTCCAAAAAAATATACGGCGTCTTCCTAAGATCTAAACAAGAATCAAACTTTCAACTCATGTATCTGTGAACAGGAATACTCATATACAGGTAACTGCACGGCTGTTCCTAAAAATAAGGAATCTGGGTTATACGCGTCCTCAGTCCTGAAAATCTACAGGACATCTTGCTGACAGTTAAAGAAAAATCAGGAATTTGAGGCATGAATGTGGGTAATAGCAATCCACATATACAGGAAACTACATGGCTTCTTGCTAATAAAAGAGAAGAAATCTGTTTTCCATGGTTCCTTTATCAAAAAATCTACATGACTTCTTACTAAGGACTAAACAAGAATCGGATTTCAAAACAGGAATCAAGGGAAAGAGAGTCCTCACATACAGGACACTACATGGCCTCCAACTAAGTACGAATAAGTAATCATTTTAGTACGCTCCCTCTATGCAAAAGATTACCAGGTTTTCTGCTATGGGACAAACAAGCAACAGATCTTCAAGCTCCCCAAATATGTCAGAGCAATTTAGAATTCGGATATTATGGATTGGTCATTTCAGGACTCCAGCAACATTCTGGTCCTCTTAAAAGTTGTAAG
>NW_006971735.1:0-820 GCF_000164805.1 Carlito syrichta | reverse complement strand
TCAAAATAAAAAGAGTACGGAAGTGGAAGGATTACAGGGTTCACTTAAGACCAGAGTTACATCCAAATATGGCAAGAAGATTCTTTTTGTCCAGGAATCTAACCTTAGTTGTTCTGAGGAACTTAACGGACTTGGAGTGCCCAAGAACATTTACAACTTTTAAGAGGACCAGAATGTTTCTGAGTTCTGAAATAACTGATTCATTATATCCAAATGCGAAATTGCTCTGAAACATGTGGGGAGCTCAAAGATCTGTTTCTTGTTATTCCCATAGCAGACAACCTGGGAATTTTTTGGATTGAGGGCACGTACAACAATGATTCATTTTTAGTACTTAGGTGAAGGCCATGCAGTGTCCTGTATGTGAGGACTCTCTTTCCCTTGATTCCTGTTTCGAAACCCTGATACTTGTTTAGCCCTTAGTAAGACGTCGTGTAGATTTTTGGATAGAGGAACCGTGGAAAACAGATTTCTTCTCATTTATTAGCACAAGGCCATGTTGTTTCCTGTATATGAGGATTGCTATTACCCACATTCTTGCATCGAATTCCTGATTCTGCTTTAGCCGTCAGCAAGATACCCTGTAGATTTTCAGGACTGAGGACTCATATAACCCAGATTCCTTATTTTTAGCAACAGCTGTGCAGTTACCAGTATATGAGTATTCCTCTTCACAGATACATGCGTCAAAAGCTTGATACCTGTTTAGATCTTAGGAAGACGCCATATACTATTTGGATATTGGGAAAACATTTCACTCACATTCCTTATTCTTTTCTAGGAAATGTCAGTGCATTTGCCTGTATATGAGGATTTCACT
>NW_006971734.1:0-733 GCF_000164805.1 Carlito syrichta | reverse complement strand
ATTGTATAGCAGAAGTCGCATCAATTTGTGCAGGCTGGTCTCAAACCCCTCCTCTCAGGCAATCGTCTAGCATATGCCTGCTAAATTACTGGGAAGACAGTCATGAGTAACCTCACCTAGTTAAAGCAGGCTTTAAAAAACAGAGGGTCTGGTGTGCGGGTATGGTGGCTCACCCCTGTCATCCCAGTACTTTGGGAGGCAGGTTGAGAAAATTGCCTGAATGAGGTGTTCAAGACCAATTTAGACAATTATTTGAGACCTCGTCTCTACAATAAAAATTAAAATATTAGCTGGACATGGTGGTGCACAACTGTAATTTCAGCTACTAGGCGGTTGATTCAGAGGGATCACCTGAGCCCAGTAGGTCGAGGCTACAGTGGCCGAGAGTGTGCCGCCACATTCCAGCCTGGGCAACAGAGTTAGAAAGCAACAGAGAGGAAAAAAAGAATGAATGCATGAATGATTTGGGTGGAATATATATGAAAAAATTTAATCCTAATACTTTAATTATTTTTAGCCAGTCTCACCCTGTCGCCCAGGTTCGAGAACAGTGACATGCTCGTTGCCACCGAAGGCTTGGTCAGCTTGGCTCAGGTGATCCTTCTGCCTCAGTCGTCCTAGTAGCCAGAACTAACAGCTTTGGCTTAAAAAGTAGCTGGAAATACAAACAAGTACCACCATGCTTGGTTACTGGCTTTATTTATTCTGGAGCACAGGTCTTGCTTAATTTCCC
>NW_006971733.1:0-1452 GCF_000164805.1 Carlito syrichta | reverse complement strand
TAAACTGATGTCTTTTCCTGCTAGGACTCAGGGTGACTTCTTTGGAACAGATAAACATTATGCAGAAGCCCTCTCAGATTTGGGGTTACTGTGTTACAATAGGGATATGTTACTTGCACTTCCTCACTTTCAGTTTTCGTATTTTTAGGGGTCAATAATACCTACCTAAGAAGAACTTTTGTTATAATAAAATAAGTTAACATACTTCAAGCATCTCACAATTTCCTGGCTTGCTGATCAAAGTAGTCAATAAATGTCTGTTTCTTTTTTCCTTTCTGTCATTACTTACACATTTCATGAGTTGTATTTGTGTTTTTTTGCTTCCATGAATAAACTTATGCTATGCTCCAGTTTCTTTTTGCACTTCAAATGTGATCATCCTTTATTCAAGTTCTTTAAATCCCTAAGCCTTGCTGTTTTCAGGGCAGGCACATATAGCAACTCAACTGGGGCATTAGCTAGTCTAGGAATTATATCTTCCAGTATAACTCCTTAATCCATCAGAGAGAGAGAGAGAGAGAGAGAGGAGAGAGACTGTGTGTGTGTTTCATCTACCATGCATTCCACCAAAATTTATTTGGGTTTCTCCATTAACCTGAAACTGTGCTGGGTTCTAGTAATAAAGAAATGAGTCATGTGTGGTCTCTGCCCTGGCAGAGCTCATGTATTCCAGTGTGGAGACAGACACATAAATGGGTGCTTAAAAGCAATGCAGTGGGTGTGAAAGGAAACATTAGGGAGGGGCAGCTAATTCATCTGTTGGAGCAGTTTGTCAAATATTTAGAAGAAGCTGTTATTTGTGAGTCTGACAGAATAAGCCAAGAGCTAGCCTGGAGGGAAAGGAGACAAAGAGCAGGCCTGGGTGGATATTTTTGGCACAGGGGTCACATAAGCAAAGTACTGAGGAAAGAAGCAGCCTAGAGGGAGTGGGGTAGCCAGGGGCAGGAGATGAAATAGATACATGGGAGCTACAAACAGAATGGTATGGGCCTATCTGAATTGTACATTGCTCTGTAGGTTACATAGAGAATAGATTCAGGAAGGCAAGAGTGCAAATCAGGAGACAAGTCAAAAGTCTAGAGCAATAGGTGAGTCAATAGATGGTGAGGGCCTGACTGAGAACAGCAGGGGGAAGGAGAAGGAAGAGGGGACAGGCCAGAGCACCGAGATACAGCAAAATATGCAGTAGAAGTCCCCCTACTTAACACATCCGTGCTATTAGCTTCAGGCATCTCAATTACTTGAGCCCATCACAGCCTCATAGAAGGTAATCGAAAACAAATATTCCAAGCCTTACTTATTACTATTATTCTAGGTGCCTACTTTACTTCAAGCGTCAGAATATTTTGAGACGTTTTTCACTACCTATGATGGGGTTTATGGCTCAACATTCTTTATGGCTACAGGCTTTCACGGACTCCACGTTATCATTGGCTCAACTTCTTAGCCGTC
>NW_006971732.1:0-427 GCF_000164805.1 Carlito syrichta | reverse complement strand
CCCAGCAGGTTGAGGCTGCGGTGGCTGTGTTTTGTGCTACTGCACTCCAGCCTGGGAGACTAGAATCTCCTAACGTAAAAAAAAAAAACCAAAAACAAACAAACAAAAAACTACTTTATATTCTGATTTATTCTCGTTTGACTTCATGTAGAAATAAAATATTTCATGTCATATTATTTATGATTTTAAAAATTCAAAATAAATGCAAAAATCTAGGATGAAACCAATTTTTAAAAAAACACCTTTTTTTTTTAGTTGGGGTCTCACTCTGCCTGCCAGGAAAGAACCAGTCTTGCTGCTGTGTCCTTGTCAACTGAAAGTATCACTGTCCCAACTCTTTGCTCCCTGGAAAGCCTCTCTGTCGCATGGGGGTCACCGCTGTGTCCGTGCTGACACCTCAAGCCACTGCCCAGGCTGTTGGGTGGTG
>NW_006971731.1:0-684 GCF_000164805.1 Carlito syrichta | reverse complement strand
TCCCATCTTTGTGCTCAGGTGACCTGTGATCAGGGCCACTTGTGAATGAGACCATACCGTATTCGGTCCTTTGTTTTTGTGATAGTTCACTTAGTATGATGGTCTCCAGATGCATCCATGTCGCTGCAAGTGACATGATTTTTTAGGGCTCTGTATGTACCACATTTTCTTTATCCAGACCACTTTCAGTGGCGTCTGGGTTGGTTCTGTGTTTCTGCTGTTGTGAATAGTGCCACAATGAACATACATGTGCAGAGATCTTTTTGGTATAGCAGTATATGTTCCTCTGAATGTTTTCCCAGAGGTGGGATTGCTGGATTGTATGGAAGCTCAATCTTTAATTCTTTGAGCAAATGCCACACTGCTTTCCACAGAGGGTGAACTAGCTTACATTCCCACCAATATTGTAGAAGTGTTCCCTTCCCCCACTCACTGCCACCCCCCGAAGCCTCACCAACATATGCTGCTTTTTTTTTTTTTTTTTTTTGCCAGCAAAGTAATACATTTACTTTTTTCTTTTTTTTAATTTTAAAACTTTTTTATTTTAAAGATGTGGGGTAAAATTCGGGGTCAGGTACACAGATGTTCATTTCTCAGGTACTCTTGTTGATGAAGTGTGCCCCCGTTCCCCACAGAGTCCCACTACTGCCAATGCCACCTCACTCCCCCTTCCCCCCAGCAGTT
>NW_006971730.1:0-750 GCF_000164805.1 Carlito syrichta | reverse complement strand
CTCAGCCTCCCAAAGGCACAGGATTACAGGCTGAGCTACCGAGCCCAGCTAGTATTTTCTTAAGTACATAATTTATGATGGAGTGGAAACCTGTGATTTGTTCTTGCCATCATACTTATGTCCTTACCATGGTATCATATTATGTTTTATTTTCAAAGGATATTCACCTAAGTCTAGCACAGCAAGTAAATTTTTATTTTCATAATTTTCAGCTATGACTTCTCATTATACTGATGGTCTTTTGTCAGAGAAGAGCATAGAAGACTCACTTGCAAAGGTGCCAATGGGAAATTATGGTAAATATGTCCTTAAGAACTTATGCTTACAAAAATCTTGGGTAAGTGTGCATGAGGGTGAAGGGCAGATAGAACGCTCAGTTGAAAATACCCATTACAAATGCAATAAGAGTAGGAAAGCCTTTCTTTTTTTGTTTATTGTTTTTAGTTGGAGTGTCACTCGGTCACGCAGACTGGAGTGCAGTGGCTGCTCCCGGCCAGCACAGCCTCCACCTGCTGGACTACGACGATCCTTCCACCTCAGCCTTCCGAGTAGCTGGAATTACAGGCATGAGTTACCACTCCCAGCTGATTTTTTGATTTATTGTAGAGATGAGGTCTCTGCCCAGGCGGGTCTCGAACTGCAGGCTCAGACAATCCACTCACCTCAGCCTCCCAAAGGAGCCAAATTACAGGCTGAGCCACTGAGCCTGGCTTGGAAAGCCGTTCATCAACACTCCAAAAATGCTATTCA
>NW_006971729.1:0-836 GCF_000164805.1 Carlito syrichta | reverse complement strand
AAATGCTCACTGGAGCCCAGCAGGCCAAGGCTGCAGTGTCCAGGAGAGAGCCACCACCCTCCAGCCTGGCTGACAGAGTAAGATTCCGACTCAATGGAAAAAAGGATAAAAAAGAAGAGCATCCATTTGTGTATGGAGTTGGGATCATCGTGAACAGAGAACATTTAGGAAGGAGGCCCCAGATTGGGCCTAGAGTTCCTGAAAGAGGGTGGATTGTCAGACAATCAGACTGACTTTGGGAGGCTGAGGTAGGGGACCTCTTGGGATTGAGGTTATGAGATCAGCCTGGGTGATGTAGCAAGACCTCGTCGTTAACTGGAACACAAACAAGGGAGTTGTGCATGGTCCCAACTACATGGAATGCAGTGGCCTTGGTCCTGGGGCATTCCTTTGCATCGGCCTGGCAGACAGTATGTGCTAGTTCAGGCCAGGCACTGTTGCTCATGGCTGTCAGCTCCACACCCTCAGAGGTTGAGGTGGAAGTCTGACTGAGCCCAGGGTCAGAGATGAGCCCAGGTGAAGTGAAAGACCTTGTCTCTGTGAGAGGTCCCTAAAATCGAGTCTGGTGTGGTGGTCACCAGAGTCCCAGATGCTCAGGGGCCAAGGCAGGAGGACTCCTTTAACCCTGCAGGTTGGGGCCCCAGGATCCACAATCATGCCGCCATGTCCCAGATTGCCTGATGGAGACTCCAGCAACAGGAAATGTCCATGTGGGAGGGGGACAATAGTGACATTGGAAGAGGAAGGGGCCCTCACCCTGCTCGAAGGTGGCAGACAGGTCGACAGGAACCTGGGCTGATTGTTTGATTTCTGGACTGCCTTGAATGCTGTGTGCC
>NW_006971728.1:0-722 GCF_000164805.1 Carlito syrichta | reverse complement strand
TTCGTCAGCTGGTAACACAGATAGCTAGTGAGTTAACTAACAGGTAAAGTCAGCAGATTGAGTCAGGTAGTTAGCTAGTTAACTACCATATTAAGTCAGCTGAGTCAGCTAGCTAGATCGTTAGCAAAGGGGTTGTGTTAGCTGATTGAGTAGGCTAGCAAGCTAGTTAGCTAACGAGTTAAGTCAGTTGAATGATTCAGCTAGCTACCTTGCTAGCTAACGATTTAAGTCAGCTGGTTGTGTCGCTACCTAGCTCATTAAATAACGACTTAAGAAAGATAGCTAAGTCACCTATCTTGCATGTTAGATAACGAGTAAGCTAATTTGTTAGCTAGCTGTTTAAGTCAACTAGTTAGCTAGGCAGATAACTATTTAAGTCAACTTAAATAGGTAGCTAGCTAGATCAGTCAGCTAGTTAAGTCAGCTGGCTAGTTAGGTAGTGAGCTAGTTAAGTCAGTTGGTTAAGCAGCTGGCTAGCTGGATAATTCAGCTAGTTAAGAGAGCTGGAAAGCCAACTGACAGGGTAAGTAACTAGCTAGTTAACTCAGTTAGATGGCTACCTGGCTAGCTAGTGATGTCAGTGAGTTGTCAGCTGACTAGCCAACTGGGTAGCTGGTTAAGTCAGCTAGTTTAGTCAGCTGTCTAGCCAGCTGGTCAGGTAGGTAGCTAGCTAGATAAGTCAGCTAGATAGCCATCAGGCTAGCTGTTAGGTCAGCTAGATA
>NW_006971727.1:0-697 GCF_000164805.1 Carlito syrichta | reverse complement strand
TTTACACTTGAGCAAGAATCAACTTTTGCTGTTCTTACTTTTACCCAAGGTGTTTATTTAAGAAAGTACCCTAGTTTTCTAAATCAGGTAGAGATGCTTAATGGAAAAATACAAATAATACGCTTTTGCAATAATCTGGCGCATATTATTTGAGTAATACACACAATTCCATATTTTAATTCTTTATTTATTTTTATTTTTAATTTTGAGTTGAATTCTCACTCGGTCACCTAGACTTGAGTGCAGTGGCTGCTTCCGGCCACCACAGCCTTGCCTGCTGGGCTCTGGCGATCCTTCTGCCTCAGTCTTCTGAGTAGCTGGAACTACAAGTGCATGCTACCATACCCGGCTAATTTTTGATTTATTGTAGAGATGAGGTCTCGCTGCCCAGGCAGGTCTCAAACCCGCAGGCTCAGGCAATCCACTAACCTCAGCCTCCCAAAGGCACGGATTACAGGCTGAGCCACCGAACCCGGATTAATTCTTTATAGATAAAAATCGTGGATAACCATTACTTGTATAATGATGTCCTTAAATCTCTCGGAAGTTTCATATTTAGAGGCCTCAGATGATGCTATAACCCAGGCTAAGGCAAAGGTGTGTCACGATGATCTGATGGTTCAGTGTCTAAGCTTCCATGAATCACTGCATACACTGACTTCTTCGTTCATATTGTTGCAGAGTGGGTGAATAATCC
>NW_006971726.1:0-1073 GCF_000164805.1 Carlito syrichta | reverse complement strand
TCTGGATATGAATAGTAGTAATACTAGTTAACATTGTTTTACTGTTTCAAAACCTAGTTGGAGAAGGTTTTCAATATTTCACCATTAGAAGAAACCTTAGTTGTGGATCTCTTTGAGATATAGTGTATCACATAAGAGAGTTAATATGTTCTAATTAACTAAGGAATTTATATTAATAACAAAGAAATGTAGTTTTTTAAAGCTTTCTGGCATCTACTGAGATTAGTGTATGATTTTTCTTCTTCTGTTAATGTGGTAGATAATATTGACAGATTTTCAAATGCTAAACCAAATTGAGGTCCTGACACTCTACTAGATCATGGTGTATTTTTAAAAATTTGTTGCTAGATTCTGAATGCTTACGTATTGTATTAAACGTTGCACCCATGACCATGAAAAATATTGGGTGACCAAAAAATTGAGGAGAGTAGTTAGAGTAATGCATAAAATGGACTTATAAATACACAGACATGTTGATATTTAAAAAGGTCTTTTCACATAAGTAGATGTAACTCAAGCAAAGACATTTCAAACACTAGAAATATGACCCATTTGGAGCTTTTCAAAAGTCTTGAGTGGCTAAATTTTTTCTTTTCTTTTTTTTCTTTGTAGAGTCAGGTATCCTATGTTGTCCAGACTGGTTTCAAGCTCCTAGGCTCAAGAAATCCTCCTGCCTTGGCATCCCAATGTTCTGGGCCTCCCAATGTTCTGGCATGAGCCATTGTGCTCAGCCTGGAGTTTCACTTTTAAAAGATGAAAAGAGTTGTGGAGATTGATGGCAATAATGGTGGCACAACATTATGAACTGCCTGCTTAAATGTTTTAAGATGGTAAATTTTGGTATGCATATAATATCACAATAAAAAATATTTAGAAAACAAAAGAAAAGAGAAAGATTGAATGACTACCACTCCCCTGCTCCTCACTAATATCCCAAAGTGTCTTTTAGAGCATCCCTCTCTCCCAAGGTTTTCTCTGTAAGCATAACAAGATTCCCATCTCTGCTCCAGCATTACCAGTTAGTTGGGGGTAATAATAAACTTTCTCTTAACCAGAGTTCTCCAAAACAGCTT
>NW_006971725.1:0-741 GCF_000164805.1 Carlito syrichta | reverse complement strand
ATAGCAGCAGATTTATCTGCAGAAACCCTGCAGGCTAGGAGAGCTTGGAGCCCTATCTTCAAAGTCATAAAGGATAAACAATTTCAACCAAGAATAACCTACCCAGCCAAGATAAGCTTCATCAGTGAGGGAGAATTAAAATCTTTCCCAGATATCCAATCCCTAAGAACTTATGCAGCCACAAAACCATCTATACATGAAACACTTAAGAAAGTACTAAACACAGAAGAAAAGGAAAAAAGAACAACATTCTTCACAAGAGTACAGGGAAAAGAATAAAATATACACGAACCAACCCCAAAAGCAAAAGAAAGACGAAAAAAAGAAAAAAGAAAAAAAAAGAAAAAACCAAGTGGAAGAACAATAACTCAATAAGAACTCCATGATAGGGATGAACTCTCACATTTCAATAATTAGTCTGAATGTGAATGGACTAAACGCACCACTGAAAAGACATAGAATGACAAAATGGATAAAATATCACCAGGCAACAATATACTGCCTTCAAGAGACCCATCTCACTAGAAAGGACATACACAGACTCAAAGTAAGAGGATGGGAAACAAATTTTCAGGCGAATGGAACACAAAAGAAAGGAGGAGTCGCGATCCTAATTTCAGACAAAATACCATTTAAGCTATCAAAAATTAAAAAAGATGCAGAGGGCCACTACATAATGATAAAAGGTTCACTCCATCAACAAGAAATATCTATCCTAAACATATATGCACCCAACATAGG
>NW_006971724.1:0-754 GCF_000164805.1 Carlito syrichta | reverse complement strand
AGCTGACTTAGATAGCTGATTTAGCTAGCTAGCTGGTTAGCTAACTGACTTAACTAGTTAGCTAACGAGATAGCTAGCTGACTTGAAGAGTTTGTTAATGAGTTAGCTACCTGCTTTAACTAGTTAATAAACGAATTAACTAGCTGACTTAAGTAGTTGGTTAACGAGTTTGCTAGGTGACTTATCTTGTTGCCTGACGAGTTGGCCAAATAGTTAGCTGGTTTAAAACGTTGGCTGACTACACGACTGACTTGTTATCTGGCTTAACAAGTTGTCCAACTAGTCGGTAGACTAGTTAGCTGGGTTAAATAGTTGACTGACACTTTGGCCCTCTAGTCAGCACTGTTAACTAGTTGGATGGCTGGTGTCCTGACCTAACTAGTCAGCCAATTTGTAGGCCAATTAGTTAGATGGCCTAACTTGTCAGTTCAAAAGTTGGCCAACTATTCTGCCGATTGGTTAGCTGACTTAACTAGTTGGCTGACTAGGCAACCAACCAGTTAACTAACTTAACTAGTCGGCTGGCGAGTGAGCCGACAGGTGTGCTGATTTAACTAATTGTCCAGTGAGTGAGCCGACAGGTCAGCTGACTTAACTAGTTCACTGGTGAGTGAGCAGACTGGTCAGCTGACTTAAATAGTCACCCGGCAAGTGAATTGACTAGTCAGCTGATTTTAGTCAGCTGGTGAGTGAGCTGACTGTTCAGAGGACTTAATTAGTGGGCCGAAGAGGGAGTTGACCGGTGAGTTGACTT
>NW_006971723.1:0-8236 GCF_000164805.1 Carlito syrichta | reverse complement strand
TGAAAGACATGGAGGACACAGGACAGTGAAAAGGTTCAACACACTTCTAACACGAGTTCCAATAAGAGTGGATGGAAAGGAGTGTGCAAAAATAAACCACCGAGAACTTTTCAGAATTAGAGACATGAGATTTTAGACTGAAGGAATGCACTGAGACCACTGCAGGATACATGAAATCAAATACACACCTAGAAATATCACCACAATAGTAAAAAGCACAACAGAGAGAAAGAAATAATAAAAACAACCAGAGATAAATGCAGATTACTCTCATCTATCACTAGGTGGAACATCAAGGTTCTAAGATGAAATAGTTGCTGCTTATTTCTGATAAGAAATCTGAAAGCTGGCCGGGCTTGGTGGCTCAGCCTGTAATCCCAGCACTTTGGGATGCCAAGGCAAGTGGATTGCCTGAGCCCGCGGGTTCAAGACCCACCTGGCCAACTTGGCGTGACCTCGTCTTTACAATAAATCAAAAATTAGCTGGGCGTGGTAGCGTGCGCCTGTAGTTCCGGCTACTTGGAAGGCTAAGGCGGAAGGATCGCCGGAGCCCAGCAGGTCGAAGTAGCAGTGGCCAGGAGCGTGCCACTGCACTCTAGTTTGGGCGACAGAGTAAGACTCCAACTCAAAAAAAAAAAAAAAAAAAGAAAAGAAATCTGAAAGATAAATCAGAAAAGAGGATTAAACAATTCTCTCTGCTCCTTTTTCTCTCCACTGCTGGTGCCTCCGTCTCCCACTCTCCTCTCAGTCGGGCACAGGGCTAGTACATGCTGGGTACCCACCATTCATGTCCTGATTTGCAGGGTGTTCTAGTAGTGATGCTCATCTTCACTATGCTGGAGCTCCTGCTAGCTACATATGCTACTGTCCTTTGGTGGCAACAGTTCAGCTCCAACAACCCTGGGGTGAGTATGCTGATGTCACAAGACACCTGCTATGTCTCAGCTCAGGGCTTTATGATCCAGGCCCAAAAACTGGCAAAAAGAGGAGTCAACTGTTGGGTATAAAATGCACGTGGAATAGCAAAAACATGGAATCAACCATGCTGCCCATCGAAGCTGGACTGGTTTTTAAAAATGTGGTACATGTACACAGTGGAATAATGTGCAACTATAAAGAAGGACAAACATACGGACTTCGCAGCAACTTGGATGGATTTAGAGTAGGTCATACTCGGTGATCTGTCACAGAAACAAAGAACAGAGTACCATATGTTCTCACTCATAAGTGGAACTTGGACAATTACCATAATACTATAAGAAAGGGATTGGCAGTAGTGGGAAACTGCCAGAGGAGGGAGTGGTACACCTCATCAACAAAGGTATCTGCATAATCAGCATTTGTATGCCTAACCCTGAATTGTACCCCACATCTTTAAAATTAAATTAAATTTGAAAAATGCACATGGAAGATGATTTTTTACAGCAAAAAAATTGACCAACAAATAGACTCCTTTATGGGGAGCCAGTCAGTTGATGCCTACAGGACAGTGCACCAGTCTTAGAGAATTGCTTACCATGAAGCTAGCTGGCTTCAGAAATCACTTGGTCCAAACCATGATGAAAGAACCAAGGGCTGGATGAAATTGTATGGAAAATGAACGATGATACAGACTAACGTGCTGAAAGTGAGAACTTGTACCCCCTCATTCTCTTTTTTTTTCTTTTTTTCTTTTTGAGTCAGGGTGTCAATCTGTTGCTCAGGCTCAAGTGCAGTGGGATGACCACAACCTCCTGGACTCGGGTGATCCTCTCACCTCAGCCTCCACAGTAGCTAGGACTACAGGTGCATGCCACCATGCCCAGCTGAACTTTTTATGTTTTGAAGAGATGAGGTCCTGCTATATTGCCCAAGCTGGTCTCAAACTCCTGGGCTCGTGCAGTCCTCCCACCTGAGCCTCCCAAAGTGCTGAGATTGCAGGCATCTCTCCTTCTACCACGAACACAGCACCTGCCTCCCTAGAGAGTCTCCATAGCCAAGTTTCCTTGCTAATGTGATGGGATTTTACTAGACATCCTCTGTCCTGTTTATGCTTTCTGGTGCTCTTCCTTACTTCCTCTTATAATTTCAAAATTTTTTCATTTCCCCTAAAAGCTACAGCAAAACAAAGGAAAATTTTATCGAGTTTGGATGAATTATTGCTATCAGAAAATAGTAAATCAATGAGGAGACTGGAGATAGCATTTTTGAAACTAAAATATTGCTGCTATTATATATTATGGCAATGTTGGACAAATTACTACTATACAAAATTTAGGGAAAATATGTTATAAATAAGGATTTTTAAAAAAATCTCCAGAAGCCAAGTTTAAAAACTGCTAACAAATTTATTTTTTCTGGAGTGTAGTTTCCTTGCCTCAGCCACGAGACACAGCCCAACATGTCAGAAAGAGTTATCAGAGTCATGGATTTGAATAACACTTGGCCTTAGAGGAAAAAAAAGAAGAATCCAGCACTCATGGCAAAGCATGGTTAGACTTTCCTGAAATCTCATTTAGACATTGAAATAAACTTTACAAAAAAAAAAAGCTTCTGTTTTGTATTTGTTCGGTATGAGTCATTATATTTCTCTTGAAAATAATTTCCCAGAAGATCAAGTCACCAAAACTTTATTAGCCAGTCTTCCGAAATGGCCATATATATATAAACATCTCTGAGTAAACTGAGCAATATCTAGGAGCTAATATTTAAGCTGTACGTGTGTCAAATAACACAGAAACCAGTTGTGCAGAACCGTATCCCTTAGACAGTGCACACTAGTACATTCTATTTTTATTTTTATTTATTTATTTATTTTGAATGGGAGTCTCACTCTGTCGCCCAGACCAGAGTGCAGTGGCACCGTCCCAGCCACTTCAGCCCCGATGGCTCCTCTCTGTCTCATTTAATGACTTTATGCTTAAATATCTGGATTCAAAGACTATATAATTACGAGACTCTCCTCTTTGCTTTCTCTGTTCTGGTCACCTTGCCCTTTTTTGCAGGCAGTTGGCAAATTCCCTCTGAACTTTTACATTCTCAGATTCCTCTATGGGCAATAATTGTCTTGTAAATATTCCCACTGTTGCTTTCTCACTTCCTTCAGGCTTTTCTTCAAATCTCTCAGCCTCAATGGAAATGCCACCCACAAGCCTACACAAAACTGTAACCATCTTTCCCCTGCAGTTGCTTACTCTTATCCATAGTGCTAACCACCATCTGACACTTTATATATTTTGTTTGTTTATTGTTTGTCCAAATCCACTAGTCTGTAAACTATATTAGGGCACTCACTTCCTTCCCACTGTTGAGAATTTCAGCTCCTACTTGTTTGCAAATATGGGAGTGAGTGTGTGTGTGTGTGTGTGTGTGTGTGTGTGTGTGTGTGTGTGTGTGTATTTTTAGAGACAGGTCTTCACTCTGTTGCCTAGGCTGGAGTGCAGTGACGCTATCATAGCTCACTGCAGTCTTGAACTCCTGGGTTCAATCTTACCTCAGCCTCCAGAGTAGCTAGGAGTTACAGGTGCATGTCATCATAGCTGGTTATTTTTATTTTTTTGTAAAAATGTGGTCTTGGTATGTTACCCAGGCTGGTTTTGAACCCCTGGTCTCAACCAGTCCTCCCAACTCAGCCTCTGGAGTCTTTGGGATTACAGGCATGAGCCAAGCGTGTGTTTATTTTAAACTGCGGGTGGAGAAACTTGGAGCTTTCCTTTCTCCCCGAAAGCCATTCAATACAATAAATTATATTTTATCTAGGGTATTTCTTAATTATTTGGTGTTTGTTTCAAGGTCCTTTTTGTTGTATTTTGTTTTGCTGTTAATTGAAAGGTTCTTCAGAGTATCTGGTTCACTACCCTCCCTCGCTGACCCAGCCAGGTTATCTTTTACAATTGACATGGCAATCCATTCAGTTTCTCAAGTCAGAAATTTGGGAGTCATTCTTGACACTTTCCTTTCCCTCATTACCACATTCAGTTTGGGCAACCTATCAGGCAAGAGCAATCGAAAGTGAGGCAGGCATAGTTCACATAGTTTAGAAGTAGTCAGGCAGGTTTTCTTAGGCAGGTCTAATTTAAAGTAGGATAAACATTCAGACATTTTTCTCATCCATACATGACCTTCACCTGACCAACAAGGCATATAAGACCTGACCATCTTGCAGGTTGCAATGTGGAATTACCCAAAACACAGACATGATGTTTAAGAAAAGCCCAAATCTAGTTATGCGGTCACTTCATTATTTAGAACAACCTTGTTGATTGAAAGATGGCAATCAAAACTCATGACCACACACCTGCAGGCCTCTGCTCTTAGCTCACAGTTTGCTTAATCATCATTGCAAAAGTATATGAGGATTCTTGTCAAAGGCAAGCACGTGCCCTCCCTTAGGGCACCCATGCTTCTTGAGTGAGTCCCTTTTCTTTCTAATAAATACTTTCTTAGACTGTAAGACCCACAAGAACTGTAAGATAATACATGTGTGTTGCTTTAAGCCATTGAATTTGTGGTCATAAGTTATGTAGCAATACAACTAATTCACCCAGGATTAGGGCTTGGGGTCTAGAAAAAGAAAAGTTCAGATTTGAGATCCAGCAGTAAGGGTGGTCCTCAGTTTCCTTGCCTTTACAATGGGTATGATGATTCTTTTCTGTGGCAAAGTCAAAGAATCCAAGGAGTAACAAATTGCACCCTACCCAGCATCAGAAGGAAGGTCTAATAAACTGATGGCAAAAGCAAGGAGAGGATGGATTCAACCTAGTCCAAGAAGATCTTGCAGATATTTAACACACAGACTAAAACTTTGAGTTCTGCTTCTGGATTAAAAAAAGTTTCCCAAAGTAGGTGATGCAAAAGCAGGGATTGAGCCTCGCGTGTTCATATCTTTGCCACAAACTCTCCAGTCCTTCCTCTCATCTTAGCAAACTCAAGTATGAGACTCTCCTTGCTGGCCTGATGAAGCAGACAGGCATGCTGAAAAAGTGAGGAGCCGAGGGTGTCCCCCAGGATCTGGTGACAGCCCCTAACCTCCAGCCATTAAAACCCAGGACCCTTAGTCATACAACCATAAGGAAATGAATTCTGCCAACAACCTGAATGTGCTTGGAAGAGGTTTTCCTCACCTGAACTTCCAACTGATGGTACAGCATAATACCTTGATTGCAGCTATGTGAGACCTTAAGCAGATGCACCCAGCTGAGGCATGCCTCAACTCCTGACCCACAAAAACTGTAAAATAATGCAGGTGTTTTGTTTTAAGCCATTGAATTTGGGGTCATTAGTTATAGAGCGATAGAACAAATACACTCAGGCTTAGGGCTTGGGGGTCTAGAACAAGAAAGGTTCGGATTTGAGTTCCAACAGTAAGGGTGGTCCTCAGTTTCCTTGCCTTCACCATGCGTAAGACAACAGAACCTGCCTCCCAAGGCCATTGGGAGGGTGACATGGTAATAAACACAGAAGGATTAATTTAATGAGGAAGTAAATATCTCATTTTACTTGGAATAGTGTTGCCATGTACTAAGTACTGAATGTTACTTGTCAAACTTAAGGAAGAGCGGTCTATTACAGGTTGAAAGCAAAAGAAAATGTCATTTTCACTCATAGAATATCATCCTACTTATAGTTGTCCCATGAATACTCTGCCATTTCACTTCGCCATGGAATAGCCTAGTGCCTGCCTTCGGGCCTGTGTCTCTAAATTGAAATATTAGAAGGGCTATCTTTGAGAAGATTGAAAGTCAGAAGCATCAGGGGGCAGGGGGAGGGGAGCAGGGAAGCAAAGCCTGCAAACCAGCTTCGTTGAAAAGACTAAGTGCTATACATTTTGAAATATCCAAGACAGAACTATAAGCTTCTCCTGTTTGTCAGTCATTCACTCCTAAAAATCAAATATTCTGCATGAATACAGCTCTTTCACATCATTTGCTATCAGTCAACCCAAACTCCCATCCAATTTCCTAAAATATCTATACATGAGCAATAAATTAATACATTAGGACGAAAAACACTTAAACTATTGTGATTCCCTGGTCACCAAATAATCACAATGGTTGGTAACAAACAGTTCATTTCTTTGCAGTATGCGGACGTAGCACCATCCCAAATAGACACACTTCCCTTTTGCTTGCATGATTTGTAAAACTCCTTTACACTATTCTGATGGTCTTATCAATTTTGCTTACAATTTAAACATAAGCTAGTCCTACACTTTGTTTATTTTTTTAAATTTATTTTAGAGTTGTGGGGTCCAGGTGAAAACCTATCCCATAAGCAAATTGCATGCAGGTGAGGTTTGGACTACTTAGCTGGCCCTCTCTCTCTGATCTCTCCTCCTTCCCTTTCTCCCTTAGTGGTGGCCAGCGTCTGTTCTTCCCATCTTTGTGCTCAGGTGACCAGTGATCAGGGCCCACTTGTGAATGAGACCATACCGTATTCGGTCCTTTGTTTTTGTGATAGTTCACTTAGTATGATGGTCTCCAGATGCATCCATGTGGCTGCAAGTGACATGATTCTTTAGGGCTCTGTATGTACCACATTTTCTTTATCCAGACCACTTTCAGTGGGCATCTGGGTTGGTTCTGTGTTTCTGCTGTTGTGAATAGTGCCACAATGAACATACATGTGCAGAGATCTTTTTGGTAGAGCGATATATGTTCCTCTGAATGTTTTCCCAGAGGTGGGATTGCTGGATTGTATGGAAGCTCAATCTTTAATTCTTTGAGCAAATGCCACACTGCTTTCCACAGAGGGTGAACTAGCTTACGTTCCCACCAATATTGTAGAAGTGTTCCCTTCCCCCACTCACTGCCAACCCCCGAAGCCTCACCAACATATGCTGCTTTTTTTTTTTTTTTTTGCCAGCAAAGTAATACATTTACTTTTTTCTTTTTTTTAATTTTAAAACTTTTTTATTTTAAAGATGTGGGGTAAAATTCAGGGTCAGGTACACAGATGTTCATTTCGCAGGTACTCTTGTTGATGAAGTGTGCCCCCGTTCCCCACAGAGTCCCACTATTGCCAATGCCACCTCTCTCCCCCTTCCCCCCAGCAGTTTCCCACCTTATTGAGAGCCATCCTGACTGGTGTGAGGTGTATCTTATTGTAGTTTTGATTTGCATTTCTCTGATGATTAGTGAAGCTGAGCATTTTTCCCTAAGTTGTTGGCTACTTGTATGTCTTCCTTTTAGAAGTGTCTGTTCATGTCTTTTGCCTACTTTTTCATGGGGTTGCTTGTTTTTTTCTTGTCAATTTCATTTAAGTTCCTTGTAGATCCTGGGTGTTAGGCCTTTGTAAGATGCAAAGCTTACAAATATTTTTTCCCTTTTCACAGGTCATCTCTTTACTCTTTTGATGATTTCTTTTGCAAAAAAAAACTTTTTAATTTGATAAGGACCCACCTGTCAATCTTAGCTTTTGCAGCATTTTTCCACACTTTGTTTTATTTAAAATGTTACATGGTGGGCAAACCCCTCGTGTCCCCTCCCGCTGTGGGAGCTTTTCTGTCCTTTTAATAAATCCTGCTTTAAAAAAATTGTTACATAAATTAAAAGTTACCTAATAAACACTAGCAGAAAAATGTTGTACTGAGAAAGACTCACCATCTCTAAAGTTTGGGTGTGAAAAACAAAGAAACATTTCCATCAGGAAAAATTAATGGAGGGGACAGTCTGCAATTACTTATTCATATCAGTGGTCTTCAAGCTGAAGTGATTTTGTACCCAGGGCATTTTCTAATGTCCAGAAACAATCTTTAGTTGTTACAACTGGGGATGTGTTACTAGCATCTAATAGAATAGAATAGAACAGAATAAAATAGAGTAAAATAAAATATAAAAAAATAAGAAGGCAGGCTGGGCGTGGTGGCTCGGCCTGTACTCCCAGCACTTTGGGAGGCTAAGGCAAAAGGATTGCCTGAACCCAAGGGTTCGAGATCCAGTCTGGGCGACTTGGCAAGATCTCATCTCTACAATAAATCACAAAAACTAGCCGGGCATGGTGGCGTGCCTCTGTAGTTCCAGTTACTTGGAAAACTGAGGTGAAAGGATCTCCTAAACTCAGCAGATCAAGGCTGCGGTGGCCATGAATGTGCCACTGCACTCCAGTCTGGGTGACAAGAGTGAGACTCCAACTCAAACCCTGAAACAAACAACAAAATAAACCTTATAATACACAGAACAACTCCCTGCTACAAAGAATTATTGAGCCCCATACCATCAGTGCCAAGTTGAGAACTTGCTATTCATGCTTGCTTCAA
>NW_006971722.1:0-642 GCF_000164805.1 Carlito syrichta | reverse complement strand
TGCTGGGGCCCGTGGTGGTCTCGGCACCCGAGTTCGGAGAGTTGGGAGCCCACCGTGGACCTCGCCACCAGCGTTTGGAGAGTCGGGTGCCCACTGTAGACCTCACCGCCTGGGATGGAAGGGTGGGGAGACGCAATGGACCTCGCCGCCCGGATTCAGAGGGAGCAGGGTCCGCAAACCTCGCCACCTTGGTTGAAAACCCACAGTGGACCTCGCTGCCTGGGTTGGGGGGTGGGTGCAGGGTCCTTGGTGGACCTTATCGCCCGAGTTTGGATGGTTCGGTGCAGATCCTTCGAATGGCCGCAGCACCCGGCCTGAGTGAGTGGGCAAGCGGGAATGTTCAAGTTTCTGCCTGGCTGGGGGCGCCCAGAGGGGGAAGTGAGTGCTTGTGCCCGTGGGTTTCAATGCTGAACTTTTAAGGGGGCCCTCGGGGAAGGATAGAACTGAGGAACAGTAGGGTGTGGCTGGTGGGCCTCTGAGCTAAACACCGGGGACACCCGGGGGTCTGCAGCCTGAGCAGGGTCCTGAGAGTCCTCTAAGGCCATCCGAAAATAAAGTGGTTTCTGCACGGAGGAAATTGAAGGCGGAAAATTGTCAAGTTTTGTGACCTCTTTGAGGCCCGTTAGCTAATTAAGCTTGGAG
>NW_006971721.1:0-723 GCF_000164805.1 Carlito syrichta | reverse complement strand
GGAATCTGTGTGACATGTGTTTGCAATCCCCAAAATACTGCACAGCATCTTCCAAAGGTCTACAAGCATCAGAGTTTTCAGCATATTTTAAGCACGAATCTGGGAAAATGGAGTCCTTATATACAGGCAACTGCATGACCTTTTGCTAAGAAGAATAGGGAATCAGGTTTACACGAGTCCTCAATCTCAAAAATTCACAGGGAACCTTGGAATGGTCTAAAAAAGAATCAGTGTTTTCAAACAGGATCTATGATATGAGAGTCTTAATATAAAGGAAAATACACCGACCCTTTCCAAGGAAGATAAAGATTCGGGGTTATAGCTTTCCTCAGTCCATGTATCTGGGAAAGGGAGTACTCACATACAGGCAACTGCACGACTGTTGCTAAAAGTAAAGAATTGGGTTAAAAGAGTCCTCAGTCCTGAAAATCAACAGGGCCTCTTGCTGACGGCTAAAGAAGAATCAGGGATTCGAGGCATGGATGTGGGTAATAGCAGTCCTTATATGCAGGAAAGTACATGGTCACTTGCTAAGAAAAAAGAAGAAATCTGTTTTACGCGGTTCTTCTAGCAAAAAATCTACACGGGGTCTTACTAAGGTCGAAACAAGAATCACGGTTTCAAAACAGGAATCCTGGGAAAGAGAGTCGTCACACAGAGGACACTACATGGCCTCCAACTAAGGACGAATAAAGAATCTTTGTTGTTCGAGTCCTCAATCAA
>NW_006971720.1:0-752 GCF_000164805.1 Carlito syrichta | reverse complement strand
CGTTAACTAACAAGCTAGCTAGCTGACTCAACCAGCTTACTTAACTCGTTGGTTAATGAGTTAGATAATTGTTATAACTAGTTGATAAATGAGTAAATTAGCTGACTTAACTAGTTGGTTAAAGAGTTAGCTAGGAGACAACTTGTTGGCTGATGAGTCGGCTGATGAGTTAGCTGGTTTAACACGTTCCTGACTCCACGACTGGCTTCTTAGCTGGCTTAGCAAGATAGTTAATTAGACAGCTGACTAGTTAGCTGGGTCAGAGTGTTGACTGACGAGTTGGCCAACTAGTTAGCTTGGTTAATTAATCGGCATGCTGTTTTCCTGAACTAACTATTTGGCCGACTATTTGACCAACTATTTAGCTGGCCTAACTAGTAGGCTTGCTAGTTACCTAAACTAGCTTATCAGCTGACAAGTTGCCCGACTAGTTGGCTGATTGGTTACCTAATCCAACTAGTTGGCCGGCTAGTAGGCTGACCATTTACCTGAGCTAACTTATCAGCTGACAAGTTGCCCGACTAGTTGACCGATTGGTTACCTAACCCAACTAGTTGGCCGGCTAGTAGGCTAACCAGTTACCTGACTTAACTAGTCAGCCTTTGTGTGAGCCAACAGGTGAGCTAACTTGACAAGTCGTCCAGTGAGTGAGCCAAATTGTCAGCTGACTTAACTAGTCGGTCGGTGAGCAAGCAGACATGTCAGCTGATTTAGCTAGTCAGCCAGCGTGTGAGCCGACCTGTCAGCTGATT
>NW_006971719.1:2890-6833 GCF_000164805.1 Carlito syrichta | reverse complement strand
GCTATGGTTCTGTGCCATCTGTAAATCCAGCTCCTTGGGAAGCTGGGGTGGGAGAATTTCTTGAGGCCAAGGGTTGAAGATGAGTCTGGGCAACACAGTGAGACTCACATTTCTGGGCAGTGCACTGGTCCACGCAGAGCTGCAGGTACACCTCCTCTTCCACAGGTGAAGTTATGACTGCGGGGTACCTGGGGGTAAGTGGGGGGGGGGAACACCCTTTCCAGCGCTTACCTATCTTTTTATTTTGAAGGGGCCGAGGGTTTTACAGTTGCCAAATGTTTAGTAAGTATTTTTAAAGGTAACCAGGAATCATGGATTCCCCATCCTTTGGAAACTTGTGGGCATCTGTCTTTTTGTATACAGAGTTTTGGAATACACATGGAAAGGTAAAATCAAGGCATCTTGCAGAGAACGAAAAGGGAATCTGAGTTCTTGGAGTTCTCATTCGCTGAAGTATACAGGACCTCTTGATGAGGTTTAATCAGGAATCTTGGCTTGTATGTCCCCATATTATTACTGTGTCTTGTACAAGGGAACTTGGATACCAAATGCCCAGGAAAATTCTGGGGGCATTTCAATTGATATCCAAACAACTTGAATTCTAGATCACCATGAAATATCTCCGTGTCCTCGAGAGAATGAAGCAGGAATCTGGGTAATGGGAGTCCTCATATTCAGGAAATTTCATAACCCTTGCGAAGGATGAATAAAGAATCTGGGCTGCATGGGTCCTCAATACTGCAAATCTGCAGTGAGTCTTGCCAAGGACTAAACAAGATCAGGGCTTTGATCACCCCTCATGTTTTACAGGTATTTGGCATGTGGATATTACGAATCAATCATTCCTGGACTCAAGCAACTCTCTGGTACTCTTGATAGTTGGGAACAAGAATCTGGCACTACAAATTCATTTAGATGCTCGGAACCTCTGCCTCCAGATCCAGGACACAAGTAATTCTCTCGGATTTTTTTATGTAGGCCCTGACCTCAATGTTACCTCATACTCGAGAAACTTCAGTGGCTCCGCTGTTCATTATTAGGACTTTGGGTTTAAGTGTTCAATTTCTTTAGGAGGTATTATTGGGAGGGAACCAGGAATTTTAGATTCCACATCCCCTGGCATATTCTTGTCATATTTCTATGGGTATACCAGAGTCTGGACTTCCAGGCCAAAAGAAAACATCTCGACGTTTTGCTTAGAGTGAAGTAGGAATCAGGGTCACTGTGTCCCTTGAAAGTTTCTACAGGCTTTACCTAAGAGGAACCAGAAAACTCAGTTTCCATGTATCTTGCAAACATCTGGGCATTTGCTAAATTATCCGTGGCTTAAGGCAGTGCTCATACCTAGGAATTGACAGAGACTTTAGCAAATGCTAATCTGGATCCTGGGTGTCCTGGTTCTCATATTATTCACTGCAAAGTCCTATATGCATACCACAAATCAGGCATTGCCGATCCCCAGGAAGCAGTTGCGCATCTTCATAGTTTTAACTGAGAATCTGGCATACAGGTCCGCTTGTTTCACAGGGTCCTGTAAGGCCAGCTTCCCCAATCCACGCAATCATCTGCCATTTGTTAATGTGTTCACTAGCTTCAGGTTTACCTCCTAGTCCAGAAATTACTACTGGACATTCGATTTCGCATTGAGAATGTGGGATTAGGGGTTCCCACATATTTAGGATGTATTCTTAGGGGGAACCGGCAATCTTCGATTCCGTGTCCCTGGGAAACTTCTTTGGCGTATTTGTATTTGTATGTAAGAGTTTGTACTTCCCCTCACCAGAAAACGCCTGGGCGTCTTCCTGATAATAAAAAAAGGAATGTGGGTTATGGGAGACCTCAATCCAATTCTAAAGCGCTCCGTTATAAGGGATTATATGGAATGTGGGCTTCTAGTTCTCCAAATTCTTCAGAGCACGTTGCCACTTGGAAAGGACAAGTGTCATTATAGATTCCCAACAACCTTCTGGTCCTCTTGATTGTTGTAACCGAGAACCAGTCCATGCAATTCAGTTGGGTTTCTCGGCACAACTAAAGTCAGATTACAGGACTAAGGCATCATCTCGCCATATTTGTGTATAACTCTTGTCTTAAGATGTACCCTGTAATCCTAAAACTTCCGTTTGTGTATCTACTTTATATGGCCTTGGGATTTTGAGGTTGCTAAGCATGTAGTACATATTTTTAAAGGTAACCAGGAATCACGGATTCCACGTCCCTGGGACAAAGCTGGGCATCTGTATATTTGCACACAAAATTTTGGAATCCAGATCGTTAGGGAAAATCAGGGCATCTTGCTGAGAACAAGAAGAGAATGGGGGTTCAGGGGTCCTCATTCGTCAAAATCTATATGGCCTCTTGATAAGGTTTAATGAGGAATCTGGGCTTATAGGTCCTTCCGTTTTTCAGAGCTACGTCCTCCGTGGATACCTAAAATCTCTTACTACAGATCCAAGAAGATTCCGGTCCTTTCGATAGTTGTAATCAAGGATCTGGACCTACAATTTCGTTTGCTTCTTATGAATATCTTCGACCATAATCCAGTTCCCTAGGAATCAACTGGCATTTTGCGACAAAATCCCTTGTTTCAGATTACGTGAAAATACTGAAATTCCCTGTGGTCAGGCTGGTGGGAATTGGGATATTGGGTTTAGAATATTCCACTTTTACGATGACTTGTTTTGGGAAACCTGTTAATTTGGATTACACTTCTTAGGTATTATATGGGATTCTTTCTATTGATATCCAAACAACTGGAATTCTATGTTCATCAGGAAAAATATCTGGTATTGCTGAGATTTAAGCAGGCATTTGCGTAATGGGAGTCCTCATATACGGGAAACCACATGGCCTCTTACCATGGAAGAGTAAGGAGTATGGGTTACACGAGTCCTCAAATCCCAAAAACCTACAGGGAGTCTTACTAAGGGAGACAAAAGTATCAGGGATTTGAAGCATGGATCGGGGGAATGAGAGTCCTCATATACAGGAAACTTCACAACCACTTGCTAAGGCTGAACAAGGAATCTTGGTTACACATGTCCTCGATCCTAAAAATCTACAGGGCATCTTTCTAAGGGCTAAGCAAAACTCAGAGTTTCAAAGAAGGAATCTCGGTAATGGGAGTCTTTATATACAGGAAACTACACAGCCTCTACCTAAGAAAGGATAAGGAATCTGGTTTTCACAAGTCCTCAATACCAAAACTCTACTGGGTGTCTTGGTAAGGGCTAAAAAAGAATCAGGATATTGAAGCAAGAATCTGGGGAATGGGAGTCCTCATATACAGGAAACTACACGGGCTCTTGCTAAAGAAGAATATCGAATCTGGGTTATATGAGTCCTCTATTCCAAAAATGTTTAGGTAAGGCCTTCAAGACTTAGACTTCAACGTCCCCTTAATTTTCAGAGCTGTTTCCTATGTGCATATTAGGAATCAGTCATTACAAAATTCCCGCAACATTCTGGTCATCTCGATAGTTTAAAAGAAAATATGGCACTACAAATCCATTTAGATTATGGATCCTCGAACACCAAATTCCAGGACTCAAGTATTCATCTCGTGTTTTATGAATGCAAGCCCTGGGTTCAGGATTACCTCGTACACCAGAAACTTCTGGTAGTTCAGCTATTCGGAATTAGGACCTTGGGTTTAGATGTTGCAGCATGTTTAGAAGATATTTTTGGGAGGGCACCAGGGTCTTGGTTTCCAAGTCCATAGGAACGTTCTGGAGTCTTTCTATTTGGAGCCACGTGTCTGGACTTCTAGGGAATGGGGAAATATCTGGTCATTCTTCTGAGAACGAAACAGGAATCGTGGACACTATGACCCTAGAAAGTTTCTACTCATGTTAACAATGTGGAACATGGAAAATCAGTTTGCAGGTGACCAGCAAGCTTCTGGGCAGTTGTTAATTTTTCCCTGGCTTAAGGTAGTCTCATA
>NW_006971719.1:0-1458 GCF_000164805.1 Carlito syrichta | reverse complement strand
GGAGAGGTCCTGTTAAGTGGAACCAGGAATCTTGGATTGCAGTTCCCCAATAACCTTATGGGAGTCTTTCTCTTGATATCCAAAGACCTGGAATTCTAGGTCAACAGGAAATATCTCAGCGCCTTGCTGAGAATGAAGCAGGAATCTAGGTAATGGGAGTCCTCCTATACAGGAAACTGCACGGCCTCTTGCTAAGGAAGAATAAGGAATTTTGGTTGCATGAGTCCTCAGCCCGAAAATCCACAGGGCGTTTTAGTTAGAGGTAACAATGAATCAGGTTTTGAATGTAGTAATCCAGGTAGTGGGAGTCCTCAAATACAGGAAACTGGACTGCCTATTTCTAAGAAAGAATAAGGAATCTGGGTTACACGTGTCCTCAATCCCTAAAAAACTTCAGTGCATCTTACTAAGGGCTAAACACGAATCAGGGTTTTTGAAGCATGAATCTGTGGAAATTGGGTCCTCATATACAGGCCAATACACGGCCTTTTGCTAAGAAAGAATAAGGAACCTGGATTGCACGTTTTCTCTATCCCAAAAGAACTGCAGGGCCTCTTGCTAAGGGCTAAACAAGAATAAGGGATTCGAAGAAGGAATGTTGGTAATACTCCTCATAACAGGAAACCCGAGGCCACTTGCTAACGTAAAATAAGGAATCTGTTTTACACGGTTCCTCAATCAGATAATCTACATGGCGTCTGTCTAAGGGCTAAGCAAGAATCAGGTTTTCAAAACAGGAATCGGGGAAAAGGGAGTCCTCATATACAGGACACTACATGGCCTCTAGCGAAGGAAATATGAGGAATCTGTGTTTTACGAGTCCTCAATCCGAAAAAATTCTCAGGACGTCTTGCTACTGGACAAACAAGAATCAGGGCTTCGAGCTACCCTCATGTTTTGGAGCTATTTAGCATGTGGATATTAGGAATCAGTCCATTCAGGACTCCAGCAACATTCTGGTCCTCTTGATATTTATAAACGGGTATCTGGTACTACAAGTCTGTTAGGTCCCTCGGGAAAACTAAGACCAATTTCCAGCACATAAAGCATCATTTTGCCATATGTGGATGTAACACTTGGTCTCAAGATGAACCTTGGAATTCTCAAGCTTCCATTTGTCCTTTTATTTTGAGAGGGGCCGAGTGTTCTGCAGTTGCCAAATGTTTAGTAAATAGTTTTAAAGGTAACCAGGAATCACGGATTCCCCATCTCTAAGAAACTTGTGGGCATCTGTCTTTTTGTATACAGAGTTTTGGAATACACATCGACAGGGAAAATCAAGGCATCTTGCAGAGAATGAAAAGGGAATCCTGGTTCGTAGAGTTCTCATTCGCCAAAGTATACACGGCCTCTTGATGAGGTTAATCAGATCTGGGCTTGTAGGTACCCATATTGTTAGGGTTTCTTGTACAAGGAACCAGGATTCTTGCATTCCAATTGCCCAGGAAACTTCTGGGG
>NW_006971718.1:0-810 GCF_000164805.1 Carlito syrichta | reverse complement strand
CAGTTAGATGATCAGCTAACTGAGTTGATACCAAGTAGTTAGTTAAATAACTAGCTGATTTGCTAGCTGAATTAACTAGCTAGCTGATTAGCTATCTGGCTATCTAGCTGACATAACTAGATAGCAAAGAAGCCATCTAGCTCTCTAGCTAGCTGACTTAAATAGTTTGCTAACTGGCTAGTTAACTGGCTAGCTGACTTAACTATCTAGTTGAACAGCTAGCTACCTGACTAGCAAACTGTATACCTAGCTGACTTAACTAGCCAGCTGAATAGTTAGCTGAGTTGCTAGCTGACTTAATTATCTAGCTGGATAGCAAGCTGACTTTACTAGCTGACTAGCAAGTTGGCTGGATTTCTGGCTAGCCAGCTGACTTAAACAGCTAGCTGCATGTTTGGCTAGACTGCTAGCCATCTAACTTAACTAGCTAGCTACCTAGCTGGCTAGCTGGCTGGGAGCCAGCTAACCAAGTAGTGAGCTGGCCAGCTGGCTAGCCAGCCGGCTTAATTAGGCAATCTGCTGACTGGACAGTAGGATAGTTAGCTGGCTTAACTAGCCTGCCACCCTTCTGGACAGCTGGCTAGCCAGCTGGCTTAACTGGCTGGAGACCTACATGACAAGCCAGCTAACCAGCTGACAACTTGTCAGCCATCTAGTTAGCCAGCCGGCTAACTAGCTGACTTTACTCTCTGACTTAACTAGATAGCCATCTGTCTATCCAGCTGGTTTAACAAGCTAAACACCTAGCTAGCCATCCATCTAGCTAGCTCACTTAACTAGTTGACTTAACTAGGTGGGTATCCATCTAGA
>NW_006971717.1:0-805 GCF_000164805.1 Carlito syrichta | reverse complement strand
GGAGTATCAATCTGGATAATGGAAGGCCTCAGATACAGAAAACTGCACTGTCTGTTGCTAAAGGAGAATAAAAGAATCTGGTTTACACGTGTCCTCCATTCCAATAAAACTTCAGGGTTTCTTGCTAAGGGCTAAACACGAATTTAGTTTTTGACGCATAAACTAGGAAATGAAATCCTCATATACAGGCAAATGCACTGACTTTTTCTAAGAAAGGATCAGGAATGTGGGTGATATGTTTTCTCAATCTCCAAAAAAGTATAGGGCGTCTTCCTAAGATCTAACAAGAATCATGCATTCGACGCATGTATCTGTGAACAGGAGTACTCATATACAGGTTTATTCAGCACGGCTGTTGCTGAAAATAAGGAATCTGGATTACACAAGTCCTCAGTACTGAAAATCTACAGGGGACCTTGCTGACGGCTAAAGAAGAATCAGGGATTCGAGGAAATGAATGTGGGTAATAGCGATCCTCATATACAGGAAACTACATGGCCTGTTGCTAATGAAAGAGACGAAATCTGTTTTCCACGGTTTTTCTATCAAAAAAAATACATGACTTCTTACTAAGGGCTAAACTAGAATCAGGGTTTCAAAAAAGGAATCAAGGGAAAGAGAGTCCTCACATACAGGACAATACATGGCCTCCAACTAAGTACGAATAAAGAATCATTGTTGTATGCGCCCTCAATCCAGAAAATTCCCATGTTGTCTGCTATGGGACAAACAAGAAACAGATCTTCGAGCTGCCAACTGTTTCAGAGCAATTTAGCATTTGGATATTATGAATTGGTCATTCAGG
>NW_006971716.1:0-926 GCF_000164805.1 Carlito syrichta | reverse complement strand
AGATGACTAAACCTTGAAGGTCAGTGTATCTAAGTGCTATTCAAAAACAGAAAGCATAATAAATCTTAATTATTATAACAAATGAAACAGTATTATAATTCAATAGAGATTTTTCCTTTCTTAAAATTTGTGTACATTTTCTTGGTACACTATTTTCTGCTACTTATTTTTGACTAAATGTTACAGATATGCAATCCTTAGAGAAAAGTTTCACCGACAAATGTGAAAGAAATAGAAAATCACATACCCTTACATTTTACACCAATTTATATTTTTCAAAGTGAATTTACATTGAATCACCTAGTATTTTCTCTACCTAAGTTATAAGGCTGAACTCTGCAACAAATTCTCAGATTAATCTAATACTTTTAATCACGAAGCACTTAAAATCAGGCACACACAAAAGAAAAAAAATTGGGTCCAAATATTTATACAGCAAAATAACATGGAGATTTACCAAGAGGCAAGTATTTGTATTCCTCATTACTATAAAAATTTATATACTTGAAAATTTTGGAAAAATGACTTTGATCTTAGCTAAAGTAATGTTCAAATCCTGAGAGAAAATCTACTCCAATGCTGTTAAATAATGTGAAAAATGTCCAAAAGATTCTAAATTAAAGAAACTGTTAAAATCTTATTTGGTTGTGCTATAAACAAGCTCCAACAAGACTCAGTGAACATAATAATAAAAGACTACCTCGTGGGCAGCCCCTCAAATCTCCTCCCACTCTGGGAGCTTTTCTGTCCTCTCAATCACTCCTGCTTAAACAAAAAAGGACACTATATTATTCAGTGGATTCTTGAGTGGCCACTTATCACAGGATAAGTTTTGGGATAAGTGTGAACACCTTGTTTCCTTCACTTCTTGGTTACGAAAATCCCCCATGTCTTCATCATTTGGCACAGCACTGTTCAAAAGTTCT
>NW_006971715.1:0-411 GCF_000164805.1 Carlito syrichta | reverse complement strand
AATATTTAAGTCAGCTGATAGCTAGGTAGCTGCTAATTAAGTCAGCTACTTTAGTCAGCCGGCTAGCCAGCTGGCTAGCTAGGTAGCTAGCTAGTTAAGTCAGTTGGCTAGCCAGCTGGCTAGCTGGTAAATTCAGCTAGTTAAGACAGCTGGCTAGTCAACTGCCTAGGTTTGGTAGCTAGCTAGTTAAGTCAGATAGATAACTACCAGGCTAGCTAGTGATATCAGTGAGTTAAGTCACCTGGCTAGCCAACTGGCTAGCTGGCCAAGTCATCTACTGTAGTCAGCTGTGTAGCTCGCTGGCTAGGTAGGTAGCTAGCTAGATAAGTCAGCTTGCTAGCCAGCAGGATAGTTGTTTTAGTCAGCTACTTAAGTCAGCTGGCTAGCCTGCGGCTACATAGATAGCTAGCA
>NW_006971714.1:0-2117 GCF_000164805.1 Carlito syrichta | reverse complement strand
CAGTCGGAATCTCACTCCGTCAGCCAGGCTGGAGGGTGGTGGCTCTCTCCTGGACACTGCAGCCTTGGCCTGCTGGGCTCCAGTGAGCATTTCCATGGCCTTTCGAGGAGCTGGAATGACAGGCATGTGACACCATGCCCGGATCATTTGCAATGGAGTGTATAAACGAGGTCTCACCAAGTTGTGGGGGCTGGTCTCAGCCAGCTGGCAGCCGCTGGCCTTGGCATCCCAAAGTGCTGGGATGATGAAGCTGAACCCCCAAGCCCGGCCTCGATCCTTCATCCAAAACAAACCAGAAGGCCTGGTGCAGTAGCCCACACGTGGAATGCCAATTCTCTGGCAGCCCGAGGTGGGACGATGGCTGGAACCCAGGAGATCAAGGCCAGACCGGGCCACACAGAGAGACCCCATCTCTGCAGCCATCCAAACAGAGGGTCAGGTGTCGAGGTGCCCATTGTCTCATCCACTCTGGAGCCTGAGGTGGCATGATCAACGGAGCCTGCTATTTTGAGGCTGGTGGTGAATGATGGACTTGTCCCTGGGTGCCAGTCTGGGCCACAGAGCCATACCCCATCTCCAAAACATCAGAATCGTACAGATTCTCAACCGTATGTGTTTTTTTTTCCACAGGACGACTGGCTTTAGAGACAGAAAAAAATGGGATTGGGGAAATAAATGTTCACGGGTGATGGATGTGTACCTGGCCTTTTTTGGCAGAAGTTCCTTGTTGCCGAGTTGGAGGGTTGGACTGCCAGGGGCACATTTCTGACCTCGGAGAAGACAGCCTGAATGAACTGGGCCAGGAAACTTAGTGAATTCCTGCACCCATGCAGGAAAAAAAAAACTAGGTAGGGGGTTTTGGGCTGGAAGATGCCGAGCTTGGTGGACCCTTCCTTGTGAGGGGGTGAGGGGGAACAACTGAGGGCAGTGGGTTTGCAGGAGAATGAATTTCTTTCGTTCTTTATTTATTTATTTTTCTTTTCTTTCCTCACTAGGTTGTCCAGGCTGATCTCAAAACTGCCCAACTTGGGCCATCCTCTAGACCTGGTCCTCCCAAACTGTGGTGATCACTTGCTTTCCATTTGGCCGACATCCTGGACTTCCTGCCTGTTTTTGAACTATGGGCTGGAGGTGATCTGCCTGCAGAGGTCTGCCTTCACCCAAGGTTTTCTGGGTTTTGTTTGCAGTCCAGGTGGGGACTTGCTATGGTTTCCAGACTGGTCTTGAGATCCTGGGCTCTGACTACCTTCCTGTCTTAGCCTCCCCAAGTGCTGAGGAGATAGCCATGAGTTACCAAGCTGTCCATGCCCCCTCCAAAGGTTTGAGAACCATGCCCTCCCTTTCCCTGAGGCAGCCCCTGGGAGGAGCAAGCAGGTCTACCCTGGGGAACAGTAGGGCAGTGGTGTGGGCATCCCCACACACACCCCTGCACCAGGCACTCCCCTGGGGGTGTTTGGGGAGCGACTGTAGATGCCCTCTCCAGGGTCCTGGGTTGTCAAAACAGAGCTGGCCTCATGTTTGGACCCCAAGAGGGTTGTGGAGGCCAGGTGCGGGGGCTCATACCTGTCACCCAGGCACTCTGGGGGGCCGAGCTGAGAGGAAGGCCTGAGCCCCCGGGTTCGAGTCCAGCCCGGGCACCTTGGCGAGACCTCATCTCTACAAGAAGTCAAAAAATGAGGCGAGCGTGGTGGTGCATGCTTGTCATTCCGTACACTCGGGAGGCTGCAGCGGAAGGATCACTGGAGTCCTCCTGGTGAAGGTCAAGGTGGCTGAGAGCAGGCCTCTGTGCTCCGGCCTGGGTGACAGAGTGGGACTCTGACTCAGAATAATAATACTAACCACCACCACCACCATAAGAGCAGCCCAGGCTCAGGTGCTCAGCCTGGGATCCCGGCCCTTCAGACGTCCAGGTGAGTGGATGACCTGAGGCTGTGGGTTCAACAGCACCCTGGGACACGGGCGAGAACTTATCTCTGCCATCAAAAATAAGTCCAAAGATTAGCCAGGTTTGGTGGTGCAGACCTATGGTTTCAGCCAATTGGGGTCTGAGGAGGGAGGATTGCCTGAGCCTGGCAGCTGGAGAATGTGGAGGCAGTGAGCCTGCCCCTCCACTCCAA
>NW_006971713.1:0-1221 GCF_000164805.1 Carlito syrichta | reverse complement strand
CAGGTTAAGTCAGCTAGTTATATCAGCTGACTAGTCAGGTAGCAAGCTAGTTAAGTCAGCTGGCTAGCCAATTGGCTTGTTATTTAAGTCAGCTAGTTAATCAACTGGCTTCCCAGTTGGCTAGCTAGGTAGCTAACTAGTTAAGTCAGCTGACTAGCTAGCTCTCCAACTCGTTAAGTCAGCTAGTAAATTCAGCTACCCAGGCAGCTGGCTTGCTAGTTAAGTCAGCTAGTTAAGTCAGCAGGTCAGTCACATGGCTAGCTAGTTAAGTCAGCTTCCCAGCCAGCGGGCTATCTTGGTATCTTGCTAGTTAAATCAACTAGTTAAGTCAGCTGGTTAGCTAGGTATCTAGTTATTTAAGTCAGTTAGTTTAGTCAGCTGGCTACCTAGCAGGGTAAGTAGCTTGTTAAATCAGCTGGCTAGCCAGCTGCCTAGCTAGTTAAGTCACGCAGTTAAGACAGCACATTGGCCAGCATATTAGCTAGGTAGTTAGTTAATCAGTTGGCAAGTCAGAGGTCTATGTAGGTAGGTAGCTTGTTAAGTGTGCTGGCTAGCCATCAGGCTATCTAGTTATATCAGCTAGTTAAGTCAGCTGGCTACACAGCTGTCTAGCTAGGTAGGTAGCTAGTTAAGTCTGCTGGCTAGCCAGCTGGCTACTTCGTTAAGTCAGCTAGTTAAGTCAGCTGGCTAGGCTGCTGGCTCCTAGGTAGCTAGACAATTAAGTCAGCTGGCTAGCCAGCTGGCCAGCTAGTAAAGTCAGCTAGTTTAGTCAGCTGGCTAACTAGTTGTCTAGCTAGTTAAGTCAGCTATTGAAGTCAGTTGGCTAGCCACCTGGCTAGCTAGTTAAAAGCTGGTTATGTCTGATTGGTAGCCAGCTGACTCCCTAGTTATTTCAGCTAGTTAACTCAGCTGGCTAGCTAGGTATCTATGCAACTAAGTCAGCTGGCTAGACAGCTGGCTAACTAGTTAAGTCAGCTAGTTGACAGATGGCTAGCCAGCTTGCTAGCTAGGTAGCTAGTTAGTTATATCAGTTGTCTAGCCAGCTGGCTAGCGAGATAATTCACCTAGTTAAGTCAGCTGAGAAGGCAGCTGGCTAGCTAGGTAGGTTGCTAGTTAAGTCAGCTGGTTAGACAGCCGGCTAGCAAGATAAGTCACCTAGTTAATTTCGCTGCATAGCCAGCTGGCTAGATATGTAGCAAGCTAGTTAATTTCAGCTGGCTA
>NW_006971712.1:0-4111 GCF_000164805.1 Carlito syrichta | reverse complement strand
TATCCCCATTCCCACCAGCCTGACCACAAGAAATTTCGGTATTTTGAGGTAGCCTGAAGCGAGGAATTTTGTTGCAAAATGCCAATTGTTTCCTTGGGAACTGGATTATAGCCGAAGATGTTCCCAAGAATCAAAAGGAATTGTAGGGCCAGATGCTCGATTACAACTATCTAGAGGACCAGAATCGTCTGGGATTTGTAATTAGAGATTTTATGTATCCACCCAGTAAGTAGCTCTGAAAAATGTAGGGACCTACAACCCCAGATTCCTCATTAAACTTATCAAGAGGCAATATAGATTTTGATGATTGAGGACTCCCTGAACCCGGAATCTCTTCTCATTATCAGCAAGACGCCCTGATTTTCCCTGACAATCTAGATTCCAAAATTCTGTATGCAAATAGAGAAATGCCCAGACTTTTCCCAATGACGTGGAATCCGTGATTCCTGGTTACCTTTAAATATATGTAATATATGCTTAGCAACCTCAAAAGCCCCAGCCCATATCAAATCGATGCACAAACGGAAGTTTAGGATTACAGTGTACATCTTAAAACAAGTGTTACACAAAAATATTGCGAGATGCTTCTTTCAGTCCTGGAATCTGGTTTAGTTGTCCCGAGGAAACCAACTGAATTGCAGAGAGTGGTTCTTGGTTATAACAATCAAGAAACCAGAAGGCTGCTGGGGATCTATAATGACACATGTCGTTTCCACATGGCAATTTGCTTTGAAGAATTTGGAGAACTAGAAGCCCACATTCCAGATAAGCCCTTATAATGGAGCCCTGTAGAATTCATGGACTGATCACCCCCATAACCCAGATTCCTTTTTTATTATCAGAAAGACACCCGAAAATTTGCTGGTGATGTGGAAGTCCCAGGTCTTACATACCAATACTCATAGGGTCAGAAGTTTCCCAGGAACCTGAAATCCAAGATTGCTGGTTCTTCCTTAAGAATACGTCCTAAATATGTGGGAACCCCTAATCCCATAGTCTGAATACCAAAACGAATGTCCAGCAGTATTTTCTAGACTATGAGGTAAACCTGAAACCAGTGGTCAAATTAACAAATGGCAAGATCATCCTTTGATTATGGAATCTGGCCTTTCAGGACCCTGAGAAACAAACGGACCAGTTGGACAGATTCTCAGTTACAACTATCAAGAGATGCAGCAAGTTCCTGGGGATCGGTAATGCTCTATATGTGGTATGCATATAGGACGTTCCTTTGAAAAAATGAGGACCAAGACTCCCATATTCCAGATTAGCATTTAGCTAAAGACCCTGTAGATTCCTAAGGATGAGCACTGTCTTAAGCCAGGGATAAAGTAGCAATTGGCCAGGTGTTTGCAAGTTACATTGAAACCGAGTTTCCTGGTTTCTTTTTCATAACACACGTAGAAAGTTTCAAGGGACACAGTGACCCAGATCCTATTTTGTTCTAAGCAAAATGACGAGAAGTTTCCTGTTGACCTGTAAGTCCAGACTCTTGTATAACCAAAGAAAGATGACAAGAATATGCATGGGGACGTGGATTCTAAGATCCCTGATTCTCTCCAAAAAATACCTCCTAAAAATTTGAACACAAAAACCCAAAGTCCCAATTCCGAACAGCGGAGCCACTGAAGTTTCTGGAGTACGAGGTAACACTGAATTTAGGGCTTACATACAAAAAATGCAAGAGGATTTATTGTGTCCTTGAATCGTGCATCAGAGGTTCCAAGTATCTAAATGGATTTGTAGGGCCAGATTCTCGTTCACAACTATTAAGAGTACCAGAGTGTTGCTGGAGTCCAGGAATGATTGATTCGTAATATCCACATAACAAATAGTTCTTAAACATGTAGGATGCTCGAAGCCTTGATTCTTGTTTAGCCTTTAGCAAGATGCCCTGTGGATTTTCGGGATTGAGGACTCATGTAACCCAGATTCCTTATTCATCCTTAGCAAGAGGCAGTGCAGTATCCTGTATATGAGGGCTGCCATTACCCAGATTCCTGCTTCATTCTCAGCAAGACAACGAGACATTTCCTGTTGATGTAGAATTCAAGTTGGTTGGATAACAATAGTAAGACTCCCAGAAGTTTCTTGGGGGAATTGGAATCCAAGATTCCTGGTTCACTTGTACAAGACACCCTAACAATATGTGTGCCTAGAAGCCCAGATTCCTGATTAAACCTTATCAAGAGGCCCTGCTATTCTTCTGCAAATGAGAACTCCACGAACCCGGATTTCCTTTTCTTTCTCAGCAAAATGCCCTGATTATCCCTGTCAATGTGGATTATAAAACTCTGTACCCAAAAGGACAGATGCCCAGGAGTTTCCTAGGGATGAGGAATCCATGATTCCTGGTTACATTTATAAATACTTTGTAACTTTTGGCAACTGCAAAACCATTTACCCTTCTCAAAATAAAAGGACAAACGAAAGTTTAAGATTTACAAGGTTCATCTTAAGACCATAGTTACATCCAAATATGGCAAGATGACACTTTTGGTCCTGTAATATGGCCTTAGTTGACCCAAGGAACCTAACGGACTTTTAGGGCCAGATACTTGTTTATACTGAACAAGGGACCAGAATGTTGCTGGAGTCCTGAAATGTCTGATTCGTAGTATCCGCAAGCTAAATAGATTCACAACATGAGGGGAGTTCGAAGCCCTGATTCTTGTTTGTCCTATAGCAAGACGCCCTGAGAATTTTCTCATATTGAGGACTCGTGTACACAGATTCCTTATTTTTCCTTCACTAGAGGCCGTGTAGTGTCCTGTATATGAGAACACTGATTCGTGTTTAGCCCTTCGCTGACGCCCTAAATTTTTTTTTGTGATTGAGGACACGTGTAACCATATTCCTTATTCTTCCTTAGCAATGGACAGTTTAGTTTCCTCTATATGAGTACTCCCATTACCCAGATTCCTACTTCAAAAACTGGATTCTTGGTTACCTCTTCATAAGACGCCCTGTGGAATTTTGGGATGGAGGAGTAGTGCAACCCAAATTGCTCATTCTTCCTTAGCCAGACGCCATGTTTTCCTGTATATGAGGATGCCCATTACCCAGATTCCTGCTTCATTCTCAGCAAGGCACTGATACATTTCCTGGTGACCTAGAATTCCAGGTGTTTGGATATCAAGAGAAAGACTCCCATAAGTTTCTTGGGGAACTGGAATCCAAAATTCCTTGTTCCTGTTAACAAGACCACCCCAAAATGTGGAGTTTTCTAAACCTAATGTACCAATTCCCACCAGCCCGACCACAGGAAATTTCTATAGTTTGAGGTAACCTGAATCGAGGGATTTTGTACCAATATGCCATTTGATTCCTTTGGTACCTGATTATGTTCGTAGATGTTCCTAGGAAACAAAAGGATTTGTAGGGCCAGATCCTCGATTACAACTATCAAGAGTGTTGGGAGCCAACATCTATAGCTACATGGCTGAGGCCTGTAAAGGCCCATCTGGAAGATCACCTCTGACATAGGATATCAGTTATACCTATAATATTGGCGTGTGATTAGTGACCAGTGTGCATAAATGGCAGTAAAACTTATAAGTAAATATCAATATGCCTGATGGAAAGTGCACAGCAGAATTATTTTTCTCTGTCTGTCTAAGTTTTACTTCTTTCTAGATATTTTTTAACTTCTATTTCCTGGTAGACTGGTTAGTCAGCTCTTGTTCCCAAAGGCAGTTTCTCCTAGGATTAAGGTTAGAAACTAAATTACCATAATAGTTTTATTGCCCTGCCTCTAGTCAGGCAAGAACGTTTTTCTAGTTTTGTTACATGCCAAAACTCTGTTTGCTTCAGCCCGTGGCCATTGTCATGGTAACCGTGCAGTCCATTATCCAACAGTGTGACAGCTACTATTTGATTTTTAGAATAGACTTGTTTGGATAAAACATACATTTAAGATGATACAATTTCCATCGAAAAGATTTAAACAGTTATAAGCATTCATAGAAAACTTTTGAGTTTTGTTTAAGCTTTTAAGTTTACTTTTTTCAGATTATGACTTTAGTTCCTATTCCTGTAGGCCAATTTTAAGATCTTTTGATTAGTGCACCGAAATTTTCCCAACGGTGTTGTTTTTGCTTCTAATATGACA
>NW_006971711.1:0-723 GCF_000164805.1 Carlito syrichta | reverse complement strand
TTTTCAGAGCTACAAGGTCTGTAGAAACCCTTTAATCGGTCATTTCAGATCCCCAGGAAATTTCTAGTCTCTTCATAGTTGTAATCGTGAATCTGGCACAAATATCCTATTGTGTCTTAATCAGTCATTACAGATCCCCAGGGACATCTATTCTTTTGATAGTTGTAATCGAGGATCTGGCACAAATATGCTTTTGTGTCTTATGAACATCTAGGACCATAACCAGGTACCCCAGCAATCTAATGGCATATTGGTACAAAATCCCTCGATTCAGGTTACTTCAAAATACAGGAATTACTTGTGGTCGGGCTGGTGGGAATTGGGACATGGGTTTAGGAGAGTTCACATTTTGGGGAGGTCTTGTTAAAGGGAATCAGGAATCGTGGATTCCAGTTCCCCAATAACCTTATGGGAGTCTTTCTCTTGATATCCAAGCAACTGGAATTCTAGGTAGCCAGAAAATATCTTAGCTTCTTTCTGAGAATGTAGCAGGAATCTGGGTAAAGGGAGTCCTCAAATACAGAAAACTACACGGCCTCGTGCAAAGGAAGAATAAGGAATTTTGGTTGCACGAGTCCTCAGCCCAAAAATCCACAGGGCGTCTTACTAAGTGGTAACCATTAATCAGGTTTAATGTAGGAATCTGGGTAGTGGGAGTCCTCAGTACAAGAATCTGGCCTGCCTATTGCTAAGAAAGAGTAAGGAATCCGGGTTACACGTGAC
>NW_006971710.1:0-1015 GCF_000164805.1 Carlito syrichta | reverse complement strand
TGTCTGTTGCTTTCTAGAAGAAACACATTTTACACTTGTAAATGTAACTCCCCACCCATATATCGGAGATATGAACATCACCCAGTGATTCTGGGGCCCACAGCAGACATGCTCTGAAGGAGGTGCAAGCAGGAGTGTGAGTGTCCTGATGTTTGGGCCACAGAATCCAGTAGATTCTAAGATATTGCATGAGTTGCTGATGAGAGGAGAAACCTCATGTTCATAGCAAACCCCATGGGTGATTCCTGATGTAGATCCATGGGGTTTTGAAACAAGTTCATGTCATCTGCAGTACAGAAAAATTTTCCAGTATAGAAAAAGAATTCCTGGTATGATATGTGCCGTGGTAGATACAGGACAACATGGGACACAAAGTGACCACAGGGCAAGAACTGTCAGATATCCCAGTCACGAGCCCAGGCAGGCTCAGCAGTGACCCACAGGGAGATGGACGTGGTCATCTAGAATGGAGCAGGAGCAAGGCTCAAAGGCTCAGTCAACTGCACAGGTAGCTGGTCCAAACCTGTTCTCATCTCTCTTGCAAAAGCACTTCTCCTTGGATTCACATTCACATTCTGTGGTTGGAGACAGGGTTTCCTGAACCAGGTGACTGTCACCTGAGGAGTCCAACCAGCTCTGTCCAATGGCAGCATGATGTGAGCCTCATGTGAATCCTAGCATCTAGACACCACATTAAAAAGAAAGAGATAAGATCTGCAAGATAGTTTAAACAATGTTTTATTTAACCCAGTATTCCAAAAATAGTATTACTTTCACATATAATCAATGTAAAATTGTTTATATTTTAGTTTTTCTTGGCTGATATTATTTTTTAGAGATTTTATATTTGGTGTTTGTGTGATCAATGGACATGTTCATGTGTTTCCTGATAAAAAGAGTGGGCTGCTGTGGTTTTTACCTGATGATTTGAACATGCTCAGTTGTGTTTTTCTTTTTCTTTTCTTTTCTTTTTTTTTTGAAGTTGGAGTCTCACTCTGTCACCCAGACTGGAGTG
>NW_006971709.1:0-769 GCF_000164805.1 Carlito syrichta | reverse complement strand
ATTTTTAACAATTGCATAAGTAATGTATAGCTATTTCTGGTATATGCAGTACTATACTCCAGATTTCAAACTGCAAACTTGATAAGAAAACATGTCTATGCTCTGTTCTTGACGATATCTTATGAAAACCTTTGGGTTTATTGCCTGTCTCTGACTGAGTAGTGTAAAAGTAATGGTAATGTCAACCTAACTGCAGGCATGTCATAAGGATCTCAGCATCCAATTCCTAGAATCCATGGGTTCAATATCCCCTACTCCAACTACTATTAAAGAAGCTGTTGATACTACAAAAGTGGGTGCAAAGAAATATTCTCCTAAGGAGCAGAAGAGAGTTTTCCTTCCCCAGATGTATAAGCTAATACTTAGAAGATTTAATGGAGTGGAAATAAGCATATGCTAAAGATCTACATCAAGGGGCACAAGTATCCAGTGGTTACTACCACAATAATAAAAAAATAAATCTTCCTATGTTATTGACCAAGTCTAGTGTTCAACCAGGATTGCTCTTGGCACAGCTCTCCAGGGACTCACCATCCGACTATTCAGGAGATCTATGATGGCACCATTGTAACTCAGTCTGAAGTGTATACAGAGGGTACCCTAATCTTATAGTATCTAGTAGTACAAACATCTTAAATCCAGCATGGAGGAAAGAATACTCTTAGTTCTTCCTTAACTCTCAGTTTTCCGGGGCTTTTCCAAAGTATACTTTAGCCCCTGGAGAATAGGTATTCCTTAAACATAATTTTACTATTATATCAACTTGCTG
>NW_006971708.1:0-774 GCF_000164805.1 Carlito syrichta | reverse complement strand
AAAAGTAAGAATCAATGTGTTATAGATAGCTTCGTTTGAAAAGGTCAGCAAAAGGAGGCTATTGTTGGAAACAGTTTTACAAATATTTTCCACTGACAATGTTAATATTCATTTTTATCCCACTTGCATGAATTCCAAAGTATCATCTTAAAAGGCTATTTGGCTATAGTAAGCAAACACTGAGGGAAAAATTCTATAAAAATTTTATAATATACCAAAATTCTATAATATACCAAATTATGGTATGAAATACTACTCAGTCTTTAAAAAGAAGGAAATTCTGACATTTGCTATAATGTGGATGAAACTTGAAGGCATTATGCTAAGTGAAAAAAATGAGTCACAAAAGCACATGTACTGTATGATTCTGTTCATACAAGGGGTACTTAAAGTAGTCAAAAAACAGAGAAGCAGAAAGTAGAATGGTGGCTGCCAGGGACTGGGAGAAAGGAGGAGAAGGGGAAATTATTGTTTCATGAGTATAGAGTTTGTTTTACAAGTTGAAAAGAGTTATAGAGATGAATACTTGCACATTATGAAGGTATTTGATGCCACTGACTGTACATTTAAAAATGGCTAGGATGGTGAATTTTTGTTATATATATTTTGCCACAATTTTTAAAAAAAGGAAAAACAGGAAAACTCCCACAGACTCCTTATTTTCTCCAGATTTGCTTTGTCACCATCATTCTTTACTATGCCATCTGGACTTGTGCTTACCATTAGATGCAGACTATCAGTTTATGAGTAATTTCATTAAAAAATACAATGTTT
>NW_006971707.1:0-2829 GCF_000164805.1 Carlito syrichta | reverse complement strand
TCGGGGAGGCCCCTAAATCTCTGATTTTATAGCAACTGAGCAGTCATTAACTAAACTTTCCATTGATGATCTGCAGAGTTCCCACAAGTTTTTACCTTATCAGTATTTTTAATTGATTCATTGTTATTAATTACTGCCTAATCAGTCAAAAATGCTTTTTTACTGCAAACACACATGTGGCAAACTGAGGCATGAGCAAGGAAGGATCTCATTCTCTCCTAAAAAATAACTCTACAAAAAGATTGTGATTATTTTCCAGACACTCATCAGTTCCAGAAAATCCCCAATATTTCTAGCTTTCTGTTCCCTCTTTCCTATGGTGTTGGCTTTGTTTTCATTTGTGCGGACATAAGACCTTAGGAGAGCTACTGCAGTTCCAGTCTTCACAACCATGTTCGTGAGGACAGCTGCTTCACAAATTCAGTCTGTTTCTCTTCTTACAATAATAGAGGGATGAGGCACAGGTAGAGGCTGTAGGAACTGTCTGCCTGGTCTGTACTCCCTGTGTGTCTACTGCACTGACCCACCCACAAGATGGAAAACTCCTGAGAGCAAGGTCTGTGTCTCTGATGCTGAATTCCCAGGACACAATCTTGTTGGAATAGAGAGGGTGATAATAAATATGTTGGGTGAATGTGTTTCTGTGTTTGATGTAGAAGTCAACATCAATCCAATAAGCCCTGTATTTCATCCAAAACAAGTAAAGACAATTTTGAGTCCTGCAAATTCAATAATAAGCCTCTGTCAACTTGTGTGACCAACCACAACCCCAGGAGGAATTTCACATGAGTCCAGCCCCTCCTCCTGCAAATAAGCATGGTCACATTTTATCGGAAAACTGAGGACCTTAGGCCTGAACTTGAGGAAGGCAGGGGCCACACAGTGAAGAAAAATTGCTTCTCTGGGGCCAGCAGCCCATAGATAAGGGACTCAGGGACCTGAGCAGCAGGACCAAAAGAGGTCTCTGAACCTCCAGCAGGAGGTGGAGCAGCCACCAAGAGCTGCAGAGAGTGACTTGGGAAAGCCACCTGGGAATGGTCTGGGCCTGGGCCTCAGGGAGATGCTAGCTTGTAGGGAGTGTCAGTGACCATGATGATGCCTGGAGAAAAATGTGTCATTTTTCTGCAGTGTCATTCTTGAACTGATGTACAAATTCTTCTGTATTCGTGTTTCTGATCTGTATCTTGCCAATGGTGCCTATTTCTCTAACACAGGTCCAGGAACATGCTTCCCCTCACCACTCGGTCTACCCGTTTGTGACAAAACACTGTCACTGTCAAAACAACATCCTACCCTATGGTTGCCCTTGTCCATCTCTTCTTCTGTGCTCTGTGAAGTTCTGTTATGTAGACACGGTGGTTTCTTGATCCCTGGAATCCTCCACCTTCCACTGTGCCTGGCCTTTTCCTTCTCACTCCTGGGACAGCTGTAAACTCTCATGTCGTGATTCCCTTCTGAGGCTCAAGGCAGTTGCTTATGAATCTATTGTTGACTTTATTTTTATTTTGATAAATTATCATGACTGAAGACACCTTAACTGTAAGTTGTGAGTTCCTTGGAGTTTGCATCCCCCTCCCATTCTTTTACCAAGCAAACATTCTTTACTTTCCAATCTGGCCCTGGCCCTGACCGTACACTAGAATACTGAGGTACAGCACCTATGACCTGTCCCAGGAGATCATACCCAAGGGCAGTAACTTACAGCAACGCATGTATCTTCCAACACGCCATGTGCACTTGGGAACAAGGAATCTCATCCTGGGTCTAAAATTTGGGAGCTGTGAGCTGGGATGGGACCCTGCACCTATCCAAGCCTCATGCGCCACTTGTAGAGAGGTGTCTACCAAAGGTGGAACTAGGATGATATGAGACATCTAAACTCTGACATAAAACATTTATGGACAGGACACTTCTAAATTCCTTGATTAACATTAACCATATCTCTCATGAGCCCAGTTGGATAGAGAAAGGGTTCAGGGACTAGGATGATGCCACAGTCAGTCATTGCTATGATTCTTTACCTAACAACTAGACAGAGTCAAGGACCATTGCAAGGGAAAGACTTCCAGTTCCCTAGAAAATGCAGGTAAATCTCTCCTCTGGGCTCTGCCATGACCAGACCAGGAGGCAGGCAAGGGACGACTCTGGGGTAAAGATATTGACACAGAGTAAAGGACAGCAGATTAAAAGAAATTCCTGGGCTGAAGGTGGGTCTTCAGCTCACCCCCCAACCCAGATTTTTTTGGGCTGAGCCCTTCTCTGGAAACCAAAAAGCCCCTCCAGTCATAACCCTTGATACAGGCTGATTTGCAACTCCAGGCAGCTCTTTCCACCCAGGGGATAAGAGAATCCCAGAGTGACCCTGCCCAACCTGAGCCTTGGGAAGCAGCACTGGGGACACCTCTGCCATGTGCTGTACCCCACTTATTCTTGGCTCCCTGGGTCCCACACACCTGCCAAGCCCTCAGGGATCCCTGAGTGGCTCTGGCCACCATGATCATCAGCAGGTCCCAGGCTGGGGACAAGGCTCTTACTGTGCCACCTTTTATGGCATTGGGAACAGCTTTTAATGACTCATGGTGAAAAAGACAGATGGTGAATTGGCATAAGAACTGCCTCACCACTGCCTGGCTCTCACTCTTACACCCCCTGAGCAATGGCTGTGACCTTGGTCGCAACTCATTCAGATGGTTTCTCCTATAGCCACAGCAACAGGAGAAATATGCCAGGTTCTCATTTCAACCTTAGTTTTCACAAAAAATACATTCTTATTAGATTCATATATCTTGTAACTTTAATCCAGTTCCTTGCAGAGACCAGGATACATGG
>NW_006971706.1:0-790 GCF_000164805.1 Carlito syrichta | reverse complement strand
TCACAATGTGATCTTCCGATCCATGAGCATGGGATATTTTTCCACTTGTTTGTGTCAACTTTGATTTCTTGAGCAGTGTATTGTAGTTTTCCTTGTAAAGGTCTTTCACGTCTCTGGTTAGGAAGATGCCCAAGGTATTTCATTTTTTTTGTGGCTATTGTGAATGTAATTGTGTTTTTTATTTGGGTTTCTGTTTGTTTATTATTAGTGTAGAGAAATGCGATTGTCTTTTGTACATTTATTTTGCATCCTGAGACTTTGCTAAAGGCCTTTATCAGTGTAAGGAGGTTTTTGACAGATTCTCTTGGGTTGTCAAGGTACACAATCATATCATATGCAAAGAGAGATAACTTGACTTCCTCTTTTCCTATTTGGATACCCCTAATTGCCTCCTCTTCTCTGATTGCTCAAGCCAGGACTTCCAATACTATGTTGAACAGGAGGGGTGAGAGTGGGCATCCTTGTCTAGTTCCAGTTTTCAGGGAAAATGGTTCTAATCTTTGTTCATTTAGGAGTATGCTCGCTGTGGGTTTCTCATAGATGGCTATTACTATTTTGAGGTATGTTCCCCATATGCCTAGATGTTCAAGGGTTTTTATCAAGAAGGGGTGCTGGATTTTATCAAAAGCTTTTTCCGCATCTAATGATATAATCATGTGGTTTTTGTTTTGACATCTGTTGATGTATTTAATAACATTTATGGTTTTACAAATGTTGAACCAACCTTGCATCCCAGGAATGAAGCCTTCTTAGTCATGATGGATGATTTTTGAGATGTCTTGCTGAATCC
>NW_006971705.1:0-519 GCF_000164805.1 Carlito syrichta | reverse complement strand
CCCCCACCCCTTCTACAGTTCTGGTGTAAAGCAGCTCTTCTCTCAGTGGGCTCTGCTGAGGCTGTTCTTGTTTTTCTATGTATGTATGTATGTATGTATGTATGTATGTATGTATGCATGTATTCATTTTTTTTTTTGAGTTCGAGTCTCACTCAGTCACCCAGACTGGAGTGCTGTGGCCACCCCCGGCCACCGCAGCCTCGACCTGCTGGGCTCCCGGCCACCTCAGCCTTCCAAGTAGCTGTAACTACAGGCCTGCCCTACACGCCCAGCTCATTTTGATTTATTGTAGAGATGAGGTCTCACCAAGTTGCCCAGGTGGGTCTTGAACCCGCGGGCTCAGGCAATCCACTCACTTCAGCCTCCCAAAAGCGCAGGATTACAGGCTGAGCCACCGAGCCCAGCTTGTGTTTATTTTTTGAGTGGGAGTCTCACTCTGTCGCCCAGGTTGGAGTACAATGCCATGCTCATGGCCACCACAGCCTCAACCTGCTAGGTTCAGGAGATTCTTCTGCCTCA
>NW_006971704.1:0-898 GCF_000164805.1 Carlito syrichta | reverse complement strand
GAGTATGCTCGCTGTGGGTTTTTCATAGATGGATTTTACTATTTGAGGTATGTTCCCCGTATGCCTAGATGTTCAAGGGTTTTTATCAAGAAGGGGTGCTCGGATTTTATCAAAAGCTTTTTCTGCATCTAATGATATAATCATGTGGTTTTTGTTTTGACATCTGTTGATGTATTTAATAACAGTTATGGTTTTACAAGTGTTGAACCAGTCTTGCATCCCAGGAATGAAGCCGACTTAGTCATGATGAATGATTTTTGAGATGTGTTGCTGAATCCAGTTTGCTAGGATCTTGTTGAGAATTTTAGCATCTATGTTCATCAAAGATATTAGCCTGTAGTTCTCTTTCTTTGTTGGATCTTTACCTGGCTTGGGTATCAATGTGATGTTGACTTCGTAAAATTACTTGGGGAGCGTTCCATCTTTTTCAATGGGCTGGAATACCTTCAGTAGGATTGGTATCAGCTCCTCCTTAAATGTCTTGTAGAATTCTGCTGGGAAGCCATCTGGACCAGGGCTTTTTTTTGTAGGAAGTTTTCTTATTATGTAGTCGATTTCCTTGATTGCTATTGGCCTATTTAGGGTCTTAATTTCTTCTTGTTCCAACTTAGGTAGGTTGTGTGATGTCAGAAAGTCTTCCATTTCCTTAAGGTTTTCAAGTTTGTTTCCATACAAGTGTGCGTAGTAGTCTCCAATGATCTTCTGTATTTCTTCAGGGTCAGATGTGACTTCATCTTTTGTGTTTCTGATTGTGCTTATTTGGTTTTTTTCTCGTTTTTTCTTGGTCAGTCTAGCTAGGGGACCATCGATCTTGTTTATCCTTTCGAAGAACCAGCTGTTTGTCTCATTGATTTTTTGTATTATCTTTTTGTCTTCTATGTCCTGGATTTGGGCTTTT
>NW_006971703.1:0-883 GCF_000164805.1 Carlito syrichta | reverse complement strand
CCCCACACAGGCACTAGTGCCTGACCCATGTGTGATGTGGATTTGGAACTCCTCTTCGGAGTGGCCCCTCAGGTTCACTACAGGGTCTGATGACAAGTGGGAGTTGGACAGTCTCTGTGCTAGGAACAGGATCCCTTGAGGTGGTCTGATGGTTTCCTAGACAAGTTGTGGGTTCATAGCAAAATGGAGAGCAAGGTGCAGAGGTTTCCTGGAAACTCCCTGCCTCCACACACACAGCCTCGTCTCATTAAAATGCCCCACCAGGGAGCTGCCTTTGTTACAGTGGATGAACCTGCACCGAGGCATCTTCGTTACTCAAAGTCCGGGGTTGCTCTTGGTTTTGCACATGACTTGGGCTGTGACAAGTGTGTAAGGATGTGCATCTGCCATGACTGTATCATACAGCCCTAACAATCCTGGGCACTCTGCCTGTTCATCCTTTTTTCCCCAGTAACCCTTGGCAACCATGGATCTTCTTTTTTTTTTTTTTTTTTTTTTTGAGTTGGAGTCTCACTCTGTCGCCCAAACGGGAGTGCAGTGGCCGCTCCCGGTCACCGCAGCCTCGACCTGCTGGGCTCCAGCGATCCCTCCACCTCAGCCTTCCAAGTAGCCGGAATTACAGGCGCGCGCTACCACGCCCAGCTGATTTTTTGATTTATTGTAGAGATGAGGTCTCGCTGCCCAGGCAGGTCTCGAACCCGCGGGCTCAGGCAATCCACTCACCTCAGCCTCCCAAAGGCGCGGGATTACAGGCTGAGCCACCGAGCCCGGCTAACCATGGATCTTTTAAGGGCTCCATAGCTTTGCCTTTTCCAGAATGTAAATATAGTTGGAATCACACAGCACATTGCTGGGGTTTTTTGGACCAAGTACTCAGTGAGCC
>NW_006971702.1:0-684 GCF_000164805.1 Carlito syrichta | reverse complement strand
GGCATGCACTACCACGCCCGGCTGATTTTTTGATTTATTGTAGAGATGAGGTCTCACTGTTTAAACTAAAAAAGAAAATATCTGGTTGGCCAGGCTTGGTGGCTCAGCCTGTAATCCCATGCTTTGGGAGGCTGCAGTGAGTGAATTGCCTGAGCCCGTGCATTTGAGACCTGCCTGGCCAACTTGGTGAGACCTCATCTCTACAATAAATCAAAAAAATTAGCTGGGTGCGGTAGCGCGCGTCTGTATTTCCAGCTACTTGGAAGGTTGAGGGAAAGCAGTCACTGCACTCCAGTCTGGGTGACAGAGTGAGACTCCAACTCAAAAAAAGAAGCAAAAACAAAAAAGAAAATATCTGGTTCATTTTTGCTTAAGGGATATGCATTCATTTTAGGAGCAAGAGTATTATTTTGTGACAGAAGAAAGATATTCAGAATTCTCAAATTTACAATTTTAGACCAGGTTGGTTAAGTACATGAGTTGAGAAAACTTTTTCTATATCTACGGGAACATAAATGGTGAGATTTTGAAGGTAAAATTTTTGTTATCAGTATAACCTCTGAGCATTGATCCTAATAGTACTGATGAAAGTAGATTTTTCCTTATTTTTTGAACGTTTATCAAGTCCCTACAGTAAGCAAGGGTTCCAACAGAATAAAGGGACACTGCCCATCTTTAAATGAC
>NW_006971701.1:0-4578 GCF_000164805.1 Carlito syrichta | reverse complement strand
CCACAGCACTATAATTGTTCAAGGTCACTTTATGAGTGAGAACATATGGAACTCTGTTCTTTGTTTCTGTGATTAATCACTGAGTATGATCGACTCCAAATCCACCCATTTTGCTGCAAAGTCCATATATTTCTCCTCCTTTATGGCTGCATAATGTTCCATTGTGTATATGTACCACATTTTTTTAATCCAGTCCAGCTTTGATGGGCAACATGGTTGGTTTCATGTTTTTGCTATGGTGAATAGAGCTGCAACAAACATACTTGTGCAGGTATCTTTTTTGTAGAATGATTTGAGTTCCTCCAAGTATATTCCCAATAGGGGAATTGCTGGGTCATATGGAAGGTCAATTTCTAGTTCCTTCAGAAATCACCACACTGTCTTCCAAAGAGGTTGTATTAGTCTGCATTTCCACCGGCAGCAAAGTGTTCCTTTTTCTCCACATCCTCACCAGCATCTGTTGCTTTTTGTCTTATTAATGATGGCCATTCTTACAGGGGTTAGGTGGTATCTAAATGTGGTTTTGATTTGCGTTTTTCTAATGATGAGTGAGGCTGAGCACTTTTCATGTGTCTGTTGGCCACCCGTATATCTTCTTTTGAGAAGTGTCTATTCAAGTCTTTTGCCCACTTTTTAAAGGGGCTGTTTGTTTGTTTTTTTCCTTTTGGTGCGTTTGAGTTCCTTGTAGATCCTAGACGTTAGGCCTTTGTCAGATATACAGTTGGCAAGTATTTTTTCCCATTCTGTGGACTGTCTCCCTGCTCTCTTGATGGTTATATAGATATTTAAAGTTAGTCACAATTCACAAACCAACTTCACCACCTACAAATAAACTGTGACCTACAATTTGAAGAATTTTTCTTAGAAAATATCTTGCATATACTATTCATGGAAGTATTATTTATAATAGCAAAGACTTGAAACAATGCAACTAATATGAGAAAGGGCATTAATAAAATGAATTGTATTATATTCATGTAAGGATCCTCCCAATTGTAGCTAAAATGAACGATCTAGGGCCATGTGTATGGATATTTTTAAAATGTTAAATTGTAAGGTAAGTAATGAGAGCCAAGTGTAATACGATGCATATAATCTTAGGCCATTTATGGAAGAAAGTTCAGAAAAAATATTTTTTTGTTATAGGCAAAAATATAGTTGCAAATGCATGAAAACCTGTATGAGACTATCATACAACTTCAAACTGGTAATTGTTTTTTCTCTGTTGAAAGTGAATTGTAGTGGGGCAACCCCTTTATGTCCCCTCCCTCTGTGGGACCTTTTCTGTCTTCAATAAATTGTGCTTTCTCACTTACAAAAAAAGAAAAGAAAAGAAAGTTCAGGGTTATATACAGAGGGACCCTCTAAAAAACTGGAATTACTTTTTTGGAGGATGGCCACCATGTAGTACAGGTTTCCCCCTCTAGGTAAATGTTCTAGGAACCCATTGAAATCAGAATACGAGATAGCATGGTTGTGAGAGGATGCATTCAGCTTAAGTGAGTTTTTTTTTTAAGATTATTTCAAATATTTTTATTCCATTCTTTGGGCTCGCTCCCTCCTCTCTTGATGGTTTATTTTGCTTTGTAGACGTTTTTCAGTTTGATGAGGTCCCAGTTATCTATCTTCTCTTTTATATATGCATAATACTGTAAACACTCAAAGTAGCAATGTGTTCAAGGACAATGTATAATTTTGAGTGGTTTGGGAGATGAAATATTTTCCATGTTTGGGAAAAACTTATGGTTTTCTGTGTACTCTCCAGAAAACTTTTTGTGGCTATAAAGATACATCTAAAATTTAGCTCACAACAAAAAAGCTAAGAACCGTGGAACATAGTATAACCTACCATGTAAATTACAGGCTCAGAAATCTCAGCTAATTTCTCATCTTTTTAATCTTTTCTTCATGCTTGAAAACAGATTTTAAAAGCCTTAAACCTGCTACTATCCTGTGAAGTAAGTGTGACCATAATCAGAGATACGAGCCTCACCTGTGAGAGTAATTACACAATTCAAAATGTCGTTTCTGTTTCCTTCCCTTCCTGTGACCCCACTGGACTGCCAGTTAGAAAGTTAAGGTGCAAGAAACCACAAAAATGTCTCACATGCCTTCATACAAAGCTCTAGAGACTTATTTGTAGATGAAGATGACCACAGAATGAAGACAACATTTTGAAGTTTCGCAAGTCCACTTCTCCACAGAAAGGACTGATTGTGAAGGTATTCTAAACGTCCCCTTTCAAGTTTCCTCTTTGAAGGAAAATAAACTATATCTAGCCTTTAGATAGTGACTTTAGATAGCTCAAGAGATTTATTGCTTTGTAATAAACTTCTTCAAGAAGCATTTCTGCACTGTGGATGTCTGTATTGCAAAGTGGTGTTTGTGACTTTAAATGTGAGGTGTATCCAGTGTTACACTAATTCATTAATTAATTCTGCTCCTTTGAAAATGTAGGAGAAGGGTTTAAAGTTACAGCATAGTACCGTTCCCCAAGAGAAAGAACCTGGTCTGTACAATCACCTCATAGAAGCTTCCTATTAGAGCTTCTGAATTCACTGCCCTGGGGAATGATATATAGAAATCCCTGAAAGAATTTTGGAGTGACACTGCCAAGGTGACCTGGAACTATGACTGGGTCCCCTGCAGTCTACACTTGATCTCTGTTACCAATTTCTGACTTTGGGCAAGTGGTTTAACCTCCCTGTAATATCTGACAAAGGCCTAACATCCAGGATCTACAAGGAACTCAAATGTGCTGGAAAAAAAAAAAAAACTCTTTTAAAAATGGGCAAAAGACATGAATAGACACTTCTCAGAAGAAGACATTCGATCAGCCAACAGATACATGAAAAAATGCTCAGCCTCACTAATCATCAAAGAAATGCAAATTGAAAGCACACTGGGATACCACCTAACCCTAGTCAGGATGGCCATCATCAGTAACTCAAAAAAACAGATGCTGGAGAGGATGTGGGGAAAAGGAAACACTTCTACACTGCTGGTGGAAATGTAAACTAGTACAACCTCTGTGGAAAACACTGTGGTGATTTCTAAAAGATCTAGGAATTGACCTTCCTGGATATATTCCCAGTAATTCCTCTCCTGGGAATATATCCAGAGGAACTCATGTCACTCTATGAAAAAGATACTTGTGCATGCATGTTTATCGCAGTATTCACAATAGCAAAAACATGTAACCAACTGTGCTGCCCCTAAGAAATGTGGTATATTTACATGATGGAATATTATGCAGCTATAAAGAAAAACAGAATTATGAACTTTTCAGCAACTTGGATGGGTTTACAGCCTATAACACTCAGTGATGTATCACAGAAACAAAGATCTGAGTACCACATGCATCACTCATAAGCGAGCCCTGAATATTATTATATTATAGGAAAGGGTTTGGCAGTAGTGGGACACTGCCATGGGAGGGAGGAACACATACCACCAATAGGGGTACCCACACTTTACTTGTATGATGATCACTTCTGTACCTAACCCTGAATTGTAGCCTCATCTTTAAAAGAAAAAGGAAAAAAAAAGATTATTTCAACACATCTTCCCATTTCATGATCGATAACTTACTACAATACCTGTCTACTGCAACGCTGAGTGTGAACACTCACTTTTTGACCAAAACTTGCACGACCCTTGTGCTCCACCCTTTCTATTCATTGGATCTCACCCTAAGTTACCTTCCTTCATTTCCCCCATGAAAAAAAAAGTCTCAGAGAGAAATGTTTTCGGTAAAAGAGGTGAAACAAACATTTAATTTCACAGATGAGATGAAAGAAAAATGACAGAAACACTAGAAGACATCCAAATTGATGAGTTCAAAACTGTTTTGAGCCATAGAAAAAGAATTTTAGTAGGTGTATTGGATCAAATGGAGACTGAAGTTGAAACAGGTAATAATAAATACACAATTGTTTATAAATAAATTCTGAGTTTTGGGGGGTGTCCCCTCATTTGAGGTAGAGTTTGCTCTATTGCTAAATTTTATTTTTAATTAGTATTTAAAGTATCAACTTATGAAGACTCACAGAACTAATAAGTAATAAAATAATAAACTCATGCTTTTTAAAAATGTAATCCTCTTTCTTGCTCTTTACATTCATCCATTATTCTATCACTTGAAAAAAATCATGACGTCAGAGTTAGGGTTTTTAGAGGCAAATATAGGAATGTCCTTAATATTTTCACCCATTGTGTATAGGATATTAAACTACTGGCTCAGTTCTGAAAAAAAAAAAAGATGAGTAAACCCATTTGTTTGGTATTAAATGTAGAAACTATGCAACATTTATTACCTGATTTTTTTCATTTTGTGTTATGTAGATTTTGTTTAACACAGAGAGGAATGATCCTCATACCCTTTTATTTTTTTCATAAATCCCTCAAAATTCTCTTCATCAGATTTTATATGTCCATTCTCCCCGTATTTGTGTGTGTGTGTGTGTGTGTGTGTGTGTTTTCATGTATCGAGTCGGAAAGGTCATAGGCAGGATCATATGTTAGTGTGAGAGGTACATTCAAAGAGAGATACAGAAATGCAGCAAAGCTCTTTATTTT
>NW_006971700.1:0-2070 GCF_000164805.1 Carlito syrichta | reverse complement strand
TCCCATGTAATTTTAGCCTGGCCCAGAACTGGGGAAGCCTATAAAGATGTAGTCCAACATTTATACTTTTGTTTTTCACAGCTGGGTATTCCTAAACAATTAAAAACTGATAATACTCCTGCTTATGCATCCAAAGCATTTCAGTCGCTTTGTACCCAGTTTGGGATCTCTCATTCTACAGGTATTCCGTATAATCCTCATGGTCAAGTTATAGCTGAGAACCCATCAAACGTTAAAAAATCAAATAATTAAATTGCAGGAAGGGGAATTCAAATATAGTTCTCCCCATCATTTCATAAATAATGCCATGTTTTTAATTAATCATTTCAGTTGGAACTCTCAAGGACATTCATCTATGATAAGACTTTGGACTCCTGAGAAAACTGTTAAACCAATGTTAAAATGGAAAGATCTTCTTACAGGTCAATGGAAGCTGCCCGATGTTCTTTTAACATGCGGGAGACGAAATGCTTGCATATTTCCCCAGGACTTACCCTCACTTTTTTAGGTACAGGATCATCTAATTAGGCATGACCAGCCCCCCACCCCCATCGAGGTACAGCCAGATGAGACATAAATCACGACATCAGTCTGAGTCGGATGCAGATGATGAAGAGAAGGTGTTGGTGCCAAAGCTGAAACGTCTCACCATTCAACAACCACTCCCACTTCCACCAACTCAACCGAAGACATCTCATCATTCGTCGTCTCCCACTCCTGAACCCAGACATTACCGTCGAGCTATTGCGACTAGACAGTGAAGACCGCCCACATGGGGGCAAATCAAGGCGCTCACCCATGATGCCGAGGATCTCTCAAAACACTTCTCTCACTCCCTCTGCTGTTTTTGTTACTATGCTGGCTATTATAGCATGTCAGAAAGGTTGCATTTATTCAAAAAAATCTTATTGGGCTTACATCCCAAAGGCTCCAGCCTGTTACATGGATTGCTGAGATTATTACTGTTTTTACTAATCATTCCTCTTTACTAAGAGGCCCCACTGTTTTGTCATCACAAGTCAAAAGTTTTATTAATCATAATTTTTCTTTTTCAGGTTTTTCTAATTCTCCTCCAATACATTTTAGTTTACCTAAAAAATCAGAATGCTCCCTTGAAATTTCAGTTGTTTAAACTCCTGTATAAAAGCTATGGTAACTGATAGCGCCTCTTATCTTCCCAGAACGGCAAATGATGATATAATTGTTTTCTTAAATTATTGATACCTGGCGATTCTGACTCTAAATTATCAACCAGGGATCAGGAGGATCACCTGAGCTCTGCAGCTTGAGGCGCCGGGAGCAATGATCATGCTGCTATGTCCCAGCACAGCCGACAGAGTCCGGTGACTAAAAAGATGCCTCTCACGTCATCATGATGGGCGTCCATGGCTCCCCCAGGGATTGTCCACGTGGGTGTGGGATGATGGATTGATTCGGAGAAGAGGCCCTACCCCGGCCCAAAGGTGGCTTACAGAGAGACTGGAAGCTGGACCGGCTGCGACGTTGCTGGACTGCCTTGATAGCTCTGTGACCAACGGCTGCCTTAGCTCAGGACTGTCTACTCCATGAGCTCACATGCATCTTTGCCATGGGACACGAGTGTGGAGGGTGGAGGCAGGCTTTCTGGAACACGTGGCCGAATGGGAGTGTCGACCATGCCTGGTGGCCACCTTTGAAACCTCCCATGAAAGACATGCTGGAAAGTACCTTTACTATTCCATCCCTGAGGGAGAGTCCTCACGCTGGGTGTCAGGGGTAGTGGTGGTGGATGTGGCGATGGCTATTATTATTTGGAGGTGGATCCCACACTGTTGCCCAGGACGAAGCACAGGGGAATGCTCATAGCCACAGTGAACTCCACCTGTGGAACTCAGGCAGTCCTCCCTTCTTGGTCCCCAAATTGGCTAGAACCACAGGCCTGTGCCACCTTGCCCGGTTAATCTTAGACTTAATTTTTTGATGTCCAAGACAAGATCCAGCCCTGTTTCCCAGGCTGGTGTTGTACCTGCAGGCTCTTGCCGTCCACTTGCCTGGGCCTCCGAAGGGTCGGGATGCCAGGCTGAGGCCCTG
>NW_006971699.1:0-1093 GCF_000164805.1 Carlito syrichta | reverse complement strand
TTAGGTGTTCACAAATATTTAGGTTGTATTATTAAAGGGGATCCAGGAATCTTGGATTCCAGGGCCTTTCTGACCTCTTGGGATTATGATTATTGGTATATAAGAGTTTGTACTTCCACGTTGCCAGGTAACTACCGGGAGTGTTATTGAGAACTAAAGAATCTGGGTTATGGGGTTCGCCAATCCAAGAATTCTACATGGACACCTTATAAGGGCTAATCTGGGATTCTATTTCCACACATTCTTTAGGGCTACAGGCCTCTTGGGTATAACAATTTTGTCATTATAGATTCTCAGCAAACTTCTTGTCTTCTTGATAGTTGTAACTGAGAATGTGGACACTCAAGTCCGTTGGGTTTTTCTGGACAACAAGGGGTAGACTCCAGGACCCAAAGAATCTTATAGCAATATTTATATGTAACTATCACCTTAAGATGTACCTTGTAATCCTAAAACTTTTGTTTGGCCTTCTGATAGGGGCCTGGTGTTTTGAGGTTTCCAAATATGTATTACTTTCTTTTAATTGTAACCAGGATTCATGGATTCCATGACTCTAGGTAATTTCTGGGCATCTGCTTATTTGTATACAGAGTTTTTGGACCCACATTGCGAGGGAAAATCAGGGCAACTTGCTGAGAATGAGAAGGAAATCCGTTTCTAGGAGTACTCAATCGCCAGAATCTACAAGAACTCTTGATAAGGATTAATCAGCAATCTGGCTTCAGGGTCCCTACATTTTTCAGAGCTACTAGCTCCATAGATACCCTTAATCGGTCATTACCGATCCCCAGGAATATTCTATTCTCTTGATAGTTGTAATCGAAGATCTGACCTAAATGTCCTTTTGTGTCTTATGAACATCTAGGACCATAATCAGGTACCCAAATCAAATGGCATATTGGTACCAATTCCCTTGATTTAGGTTACCTCAAACTACAGAAATTTCTTTTGGTCGGGCTGGTGGGAATTGGAACAATGGGTTTAGGATATCACACATATTGGGGAGGACTTGTTAAGTGGAACCAGGAATCTTGGATTCCATGTTACCAATAAACTTATTGGAGTCTTTCTCTTCATATCCAAACAACTGGAA
>NW_006971698.1:0-440 GCF_000164805.1 Carlito syrichta | reverse complement strand
ATTTTTAAATGTCTGCCATTGTATTTCTTGGTGTTTTTTTTTTTTTTTTTGAGTTGGAGTCTCACTCTGTCACCCAGGCTGGAGAGGAATGTCATGCTCATGGCCACTGCAACCTGGACCTGCTGGGTTCATGCGATCCTTCCACCTCAGCTTTCAAAGTAGTTGGAACTATAGGCATATACTACTATGCCCAGCTTCTTTCTTTTTTTTATATTTACTGTAAAGATGAGGCCTTACCAAGTTGCCCAGGCTGGTCTTGAATCTCTGGACTCGCAATCCTCTTGCCTCAGCCTCCCAAATTGCTGGAATTATAAGGGTAAGCCACTGTGCCAGGTCTGCCATTACATTTCTAATAGCCGATGTTTAATACAAACGGCAGCCTCCCATACACATTATTCTGTGTGCTGCCTTCTGCATAAACCAAATATCCTCAAGATGGT
>NW_006971697.1:0-358 GCF_000164805.1 Carlito syrichta | reverse complement strand
TTAAACAGCTAGTCATCTGCTGAGCCAGCTGACTTAACTAGCTGGTTCCCTATCTAGCCAACTGGTTAGTCAGCTGACTTACTTTGCTGAATTTAGCAAGCAAGCTGGGTAACCAGCTCATTTAAATAACTAACTACCTACCTAGCCAGCAGGCGAATCAGCTGACTTAACTAGCTGACTTGAACTGCTAACCTGCTGGCTAGCAAGCTGACTTATTTATCTAGCTACCTAACTAGCCAGCTGGATTGATAGCTGACTAAACTATCTAACTTAACCAGCTAGACAGTTGGCTATCCAGCTGTCTTAACTCACTGACATCACTAGCTATCCAGGTAGCTCTCTAACTGACTTAACTAGC
>NW_006971696.1:0-320 GCF_000164805.1 Carlito syrichta | reverse complement strand
GTTTTCCATCTTTGTGCTGTTTCTGGTTCTTGAATCTTTCTTAAAAATTCTATACTACCATTAGGAAGGTTTGTATGTTATTTCTGGAGGATAGAAGGAATGGTTTTTGGTGCTTGTTGGGTTGTAATATTGGGCAAGCTGATGTTGCCCTTGGTGCTGTAACAAAGTGCACATGTGCCAAGACTTTCAGACCCTGGGCCTCAGGGCCTTTGCTAATGTGTGCTAAAGGCCTTGAGGCCTCTTGAGAGTTGTTTTGTGGACTGGACTCTGTTCATATGACAGTCTGTTACAGATTATTTTTTATATAAATGCCTTTGAAC
>NW_006971695.1:0-322 GCF_000164805.1 Carlito syrichta | reverse complement strand
TGGCTGGCCAGCTGAATTAACTCGCTGATTTAACCAACTATCCAGCCTGCTAGCTAGCTGGGACAACTAGCTAGCTATCTAGCTAGCCAGCTGGTAAGCCAGCTGAATTAACTAGCTGACATAAGCTAGCCAGCTGGCTAGCCAGCTCACTTAACTACCTTGCTACCTAGCTAACCAGCTTGCTAGCTAGCTGAATTAACTAGTTGTTTTAATCAGCTAACCAGCTGGCTAGACAGCTGACTCAGCTAGCTTACTTAACTCGTTAGCCAGCTGGGTAGCTAGCTGACTTAACTAACTCTCTACCTAGCTAGATAGCTGGCTA
>NW_006971694.1:0-328 GCF_000164805.1 Carlito syrichta | reverse complement strand
AGTGATTAGGCCTCTTCCATAACATGTGTCACAGAGACTGTGCCTCCTCTGTAATAGGTGTGCCAGTCAGTGACTGTCTTACATATATAATAGGTGCTCTAGTGACATGCACTCCTCTGTGATAGTGTATTGGTGACTGTCCCTCATCCGTTTTAGGTGCTGCAGTGACAGGAACACCGCTGTGTTTGGTTCCCCAATGTCTGGCCATCTGTGATGTGTGCACCAGTGACTAACCCTTTTATGTGATGAGTATTTTAGTAACCATACGTCTTCCAAAATGTGTGCCTCTGTGGCTAGTTCTCCTCTGTGATGTATGCCCCATTTTTTT
>NW_006971693.1:0-462 GCF_000164805.1 Carlito syrichta | reverse complement strand
CAAGTCCAAGTCATGTCGCCTGAGCCCTTGGCTCACAACCCCACAGAGGCGACTCCTCAGGCTTCAGCTCTTTTCCATCCTCCCCCAAAGGCCTCCTGTGCTCTGGTCTCCCTTCCCTCCTCTCCCAGATCTGTGCTCTGACCTCCCTTCACTTCCTCCCCAGGCCTCCTATGTACTGACCTCCCTTCTCCTCCTCCTCTTTTAGTTTTATCTCCCACCCTCTCCCCTCCTCCTAACTCCTCGTTCACCATGCTCCACCCTCAGGGTCGGCAGCAGGGCGCCTGCAGTCCCTGTGTGGAACTTTGGGCTCACCTCTCTTTCCTCTGGCCACTCTCCATCCTGCCTAGTCAGAACTTCACTGGTCATGCGTTTGGAAAAGGTCCCGCTCACTCTGGCCCTGGAGCCTTTCTCCTCTGCTCTTTCACACCTGACGTATCTGTGTCTCCCCAGCTGGAGGGAGAG
>NW_006971692.1:0-337 GCF_000164805.1 Carlito syrichta | reverse complement strand
TTTCCTCTTGATTTGGGGTAAAAATCTTATCAAATTAAGAAAGTTTTCTTTTATTACTAATATGGAAGAGTTTTTGATTCAAGATGACTGCTAATTTCTACATTATTTATTGTTTAGTCAATAATAAATTATGCCTGATTCTGTCTGCACATCAGCATGATCTCTCCAGACTACACAAAAAATGTCCTTGCACATTCTCCTCTTCCTCCTCCCCTCCCCCTCCTCCTCCTCCTCCTCCTCCAATTTCTTCTAATCCTCCTTCTTCTTCTCTTGTCGCATAACCCTCAAGGATGGTGAGGAAAAAATTGGTAAAAAAATAAAAAGTCATCCTTGCCTT
>NW_006971691.1:0-334 GCF_000164805.1 Carlito syrichta | reverse complement strand
CTATCAGTGAGTGACAAGTGAGTTGATGTATTTCAATGGTACAGTTACATCTGGTTGCAGGTGTTAAGTCAGAATCTGACTCTCATTTTAGTGTGTACATGCCCTGCCCATTATTTTATTTACTACTTCTGTCTGTGCCTCTTTTTTTAGTGGTGAGTTGTATAATTATTTCCTTATATATTACAATGTAATAATAATAGAAATAAAGCACACAATATATGTTATGTGCTTGAATCATTCTGAAACCAGCCTCCCCACCGCCATAGAAAAATCATCTTCCACAAAAATGGTCCCTGATGCCAAAAAGTTGGGTACCACTGCTTTACAAAGTATT
>NW_006971690.1:0-334 GCF_000164805.1 Carlito syrichta | reverse complement strand
TCCTTTGTGATAGGTGTTTTTGTGACTGATCCTTCTAAGTGATGAGTGCACTAGTGACGGGCCCTCCTCTATTATGGGCCTAGTTATTGACTAGTTATTGTCCCAGTAATGGTCCTCCCCCATAATTGGTGCCCCAGTGACTGCCCTATTCTGTGATGGGTGCCACAGTGGCAAAACCTTTTGAGTTTTGGGTGACTATTCCTCCTCTGTGATGAGTGCGTTTGTGACTGGATCTCTCTCATAATGAGTGTCATAATGTCTAGCCCTGCTCTGCGATGGTTACCCTATTCACTGCCCATCCTCTGTGATGACTGTTCCAGTGACTGGCTCTTCT
>NW_006971689.1:0-351 GCF_000164805.1 Carlito syrichta | reverse complement strand
GTTACTTAGCTAACTAGTCGGCTAGCAAATCAACTAGCTGGTGAGCTAACTAGTGGGCTCCATCGCTTTCCATCAGGTCAGTTAACAAGTCTGCTCGCTCGCCTGCTAACAGGTAAGCAAACTAGTCGGCGAGCATGCTTGCCAACTGGTCAACTGACTTGTCAGCTTGCTCACAGGCCAACAATTTAGCTAAGTAGTTGGCTTGCTCGCCAGCAGAGTAGTTAAGTCAGCTCACCAGTTGATTCACTCGCCAGCTGACTAGTTATGGCAGCACATCCATCGGCTCACTCACCAGCCAAATATTTAATTCAGCTGACCAGTCGGCTCACTCACCAGCCAACTAGTTAAGTC
>NW_006971688.1:0-351 GCF_000164805.1 Carlito syrichta | reverse complement strand
GAGGGCACACATGACAGAGGAGGGACAATTAATGGTGCACCGATTGCAGAAGATGATTAGTCATTAGGTATCATTAATGAGGTCTAGACACAAAAGCACTCATCACAGAGGAAGCACAATTACTGTGGCATCTATCACAGAGAAGGATCAGTCATAGATGCACCAATAACAGAGGAAGGCCAGTCACTATGCCACCCATTAAAGAGGAGGACAAGTCACTGTGACACCCATTAGAAAGAGGTACAATGACTAGGGCACCCATCTAAAAGGAGGCCTAGGCACTAGGGCATAAATCACAGTGGAAGCCTAGTTACTGAGGCAGCCACCATTGTGGAAGGTCACTCTCTGGGG
>NW_006971687.1:0-395 GCF_000164805.1 Carlito syrichta | reverse complement strand
GTAGCTAGCTGACTTAACAAGCTAGCTGAATATTTAGCTGACTTGCTAGCTGACTTAACTGCTAGCTGGCTAGGTACATGTTTTGACTAGCTACTAGCTCGTTAGTTGGCTAGCCAGATGACTTAACTAGCTAGCTACCTTGTTCGTTAGAGAGCTAGACAACAGGTTTAACTAGCTGGATACCTGTATGGCCAGATGCCTAGGCAGCCACCTAGCTAGCAAGTGGGCTGGCTGGCTGGCCAGCCAGCTTAAATAGCCAGCCAGCAGCCTGGACAGTGGGATAGTGGGATAGATAGCTGGACAGTGGGATAGATAACTGGCTTAACTAGCCAGGAAGCCTGCTGGTCAACTGTCTAGCCAGCCAGCTTAACTAGCTGGCCACCTAACTGACCAGC
>NW_006971686.1:0-372 GCF_000164805.1 Carlito syrichta | reverse complement strand
CACAGTGGCAGCAGTCTGTGGCACTCTCTGCTAGGAGCACAGCCTTCTAGAGATATTAGTGGCTCCCCATCTAGAGATATTAGTGGCTCCCCAGTGTGAGTTTCCTGGTAGTGGCAGAACTTTCTAACTATCTGTACCTTCATGAGGAAAATATCTCCCTCCAGGGCATTGTAGAAATTTTTCTATCAATCTTCCCCCTTCTGTTCCTTTGTTTTTTCTTCAACAAAAACCTCAAGGTTACTAAATGTCTGTTGGCATTCAGATTGAGGGGACTTGTGTACTTTTGGACCTTGGAGTGAGGTTTAGTGGGGGACATCAGTGTGTCTCTAGGGAATTATTTGCCTTTGTCTTCTTGATAATGATAGTCCCAGT
>NW_006971685.1:0-538 GCF_000164805.1 Carlito syrichta | reverse complement strand
CTAAGAGAAAAAAAGGAAAAAAGGAAAAAAAAGAAAGTATCCATTTGTGTATGGAATTGTGATCATCATGAAGAGAGATCATTTGGGGAGGAGGACCCAGCCTTGGGTCTAGAGTTCCCGAAAGATAGTTTATCAGCAGACAATCGGGCTGTGCCTTGGGAGGCAAAGGAGGGGTACTGCTGGAGCCTGGGAGTTTGAGACCAACCTGGGTCATGTAGTGAGACCTCATTGCTCCCTGGACTGCAAACATTGGAGTCATTGCTGGTGGCGCCCGCAATTCTGGCTACACGGGATGCGGTGACCTCTCCCGGGGTGTTCCTTTGCCTCACCCCTGCTGAAAGAAGGTGTGAGTCCAGGTCGGATACTGTGGCTCACAGTGGTCAGCCCTATGCCCTGAGGCAGGAGGCTGCCTGATCCCTGAGGTTCGAGAGCAGTCCAGGTGACATTGCCAGACCTTGTCTCAGTGAGAGGTCCCCACAATCGAGTCAGGCATGGTGGACCCCAGAGTCCCAGCTGCTCAGGGGTCGAGGTGTTAGGA
>NW_006971684.1:0-425 GCF_000164805.1 Carlito syrichta | reverse complement strand
GTGACTTGTCCTCCTCTTTAATGGGTGTCATAGTGACTGGCCTTCCTCTGTTATTGGTGCTTCTATGACTGGCCCTTCTCTGTGATAGATGCCACAGTAATTGTGCTTCCTCTGTGATGAGTGCTTCTGTGTCTAGACCTCATTAATGATACCTAATGACCAATCATCTTCTGCAATCAGTGCACCATTAATTTCCCCTCTTCTGTCATGTGTGCCCTCGTGGCTGGCTCTCTTTTTTAGTTGCTCTAGTGACTAAACCCCCTCCATAATGGGTACCTTAGTAACTGAACCTCTTCTGTAATTGGTGTCCCAGTGACTGGGTCTCCTACATAATAGGTGCCCCACAGACAGGACTTACTTCATTATAAGTGCCCCAATGACTGGGTCTCCTTAGTGATTGCTATCCCTGTTGCTGGTCGTCATCT
>NW_006971683.1:0-398 GCF_000164805.1 Carlito syrichta | reverse complement strand
TCTTCTCTGATGGGTTTCTCAGTGACTTTCCCTACTCTGTTTTAAGTGTCTCTTTCAATGACCCTCCTATGTGTTCAGTGCTGGAATGATTGATACTCTTGTATAATCATTCCCCAGTGACTGGCCCTCATATGTGAAGAGTAACTCAGTGAGTGACCTCCTCTATGAAGGGTATACCTCAGAAGCTGGCACTCCTTTGTGATCAGTGCCCCAGTTAATGTCCCTTCATCTAATGAGTGCCCCAGTGCCTGAGCATACTCTGTCATGGGTGTCCTAGCGACTGAACCTCCCCTGTGATATATGCTTCAGTGACTGCATCCTCTATGATGTATGCCCAAGTGACCAGCCCTCCTCAATAATGGGTGTCCCAGTGAGTGTACCTCCTCCTAATGGGTGAC
>NW_006971682.1:0-5049 GCF_000164805.1 Carlito syrichta | reverse complement strand
TCAACATTTGTGATATGCACTACAATTATTACCCATCCTTTCTGATGGGTGCTTCAGTTTCAGGGCCTCCTCCAAAATGATTGCCACAGTGACAGACACTCCTCTAAGAGGGGCGTCTTGTCTTCTTCTGTAATGGATGTCCTAGCAACTGGCAATCTTCTATGAAATATTCCACACTGAATTATCCTCCTTCTCTGATGGGTGCCTCATGACTAGCATCTCTCTGTGAATGTTGCCCCAGTGACTGGGTTTCCCACATTATGGTTATTCCATTGACTGACTCTCCTCCACTGTGTGTGCCTCAGTGACTGTGCTTCCTCAGTGATTTGTATCCCCAGTGATTTACCCTCCTCTATAATGAGTTCCCTAGTGACTAGACTCCTTTGTGATGGGTGTCCCAGTAAGTGGGCCTCCTCCACAATGGGTGCCCAGTGACTATACTTTCTGTTATTAGTGTTCCACTTAATGGGCCAACTCCATAATGAATGCCCTAGTGACTTGTCCTCCTTTGTAATAGGTGTTCCAGTGACTAGGCCTCTTCCATAATGTGTGCCACAGTGACTTGTCCTCCTTTGTAATAGGTGTTCCAGTGACTAGGCCTCTTCCATAATGTGTGCCACAGTGACTATTCCTCCTCTGTGATTGGTGCCCCAATCACTCCTCTGTGATGGTGTCTTCGTGACTGGACTTCATCCATTTTAGGTGCTGCAGTGACAGGGTCTCCTTTGTAATGGGTTTTTCAGTGATTAGGCCTCTTCCATAACATGTGTCACAGAGACTGTGCCTCCTCTGTAATTGGTGCGCCAGTCAGTGACTGTCTTACATATATAATAGGTGCTCTAGTGACATGCACTCCTCTGTGATAGTGTATTGGTGACTGTCCCTCATCCATTTTAGGTGCCGCAGTGACAGGAACACGGCTGTGTTTGCTTCCCCAATGTCTGGTCATCTTCTGTGATGTGTGCACCAGTGACTAACCCTTTTATGTGATGAGTATTTTAGTAACCATACGTCTTCCAAAATGTGTGCCTCTGTGGCTAGTTCTCCTCTGTGATGTATGCCCCATTTTTTTGGCCTGCTCCATAATTTGTTACACAGTAATAAGCCTTCTTCTATAAAGCGTGTCCTAGGGAATGGTTTCCTCCATAATAGGTGCTCCATTGATTGTGACTCCTTCCTGTAGCCTCTGTAATTTTTTCTCCTCCAAATTGGGTGCACCAGTGACTAAGGAACCTCTGTTATGTGTGTCTCTGTGACTATCCCTCCTCTAAAATGGGTGCATAAGTGATTCACTCTCCTCTGTGATGGAAGCCCGACTTATTGGCCCCCCTCTGTGATGGGTGACTCTAACTGATCCTCCTTTATTATGGTTGTCCCAGTTATTGGTTTTCTTCGGTGATGGGTGACTTGGTGTCTAAGCATCCTCTGCAGTGGGTGTTCCAGAGATTGGTCCTCTTTTTTGGGGTGACTCTGTGACTCCCCAACCTTTGATTCATGCTCCCCAGTGACTCTGTCCCTCTGTGATGGGGGTCCAGTGATGAACTTTCCTCAGAGATAGGTTCCCCAGTTACCGAGACTCCTCTATGATGGTGACTCAGTCACTGGTCCTCCTCTTTGGTTAGTACCTCAGTGATTGATACTCCTTCAAATGTGTCCTCCAGTGACCGGCCCTCCTTAAAATGAGTCCTCCAGTTATAGTCCCTCCTTAGGGACAGGTGCATACGTTTTTAACCTTCTTCTGTGACTGTGTCTTTTCTGTGAATGGTGTCAAAGTGAGTAGCCCTCCTCTGTAATGGGTGACTCAGTGACTGGGCATCTTCCAAATGGGTGCCCCAGTGAATGACCCTTCTCTGTGATAGATACGTCAGTGATTGTGTCTCCTCTATGAAAGGTAACCCAGTGACTAGTCCTCCTCTATTATGGGTAACGTGCTCTCTTTGTCTCCTTTGTGATGCATGCCCCAGTTACTGGCACTCCTCTGTGATCAGAACTTCAGGACTGAGCATCTCCTAATGGTCCTCCCCTGTAATGGGAAAGCCAGTGACTAGCATTTCTCCATGTTTGGCACCTCAGTGACTAGCCCTTCTCTGTAATGGGGGCCACAGTGACAAAATTATTCTGTGATTGGTTTTCTAGTAATTAGTCCTAATTTTGGTTCATGCTTTTGTCACTTTTCTCCTGTATGCTGACTGTCACAGAGTCTGGTCCTTCACTGTGATGGAGGCTCCAGTGGGAACCACTCTTTTGTCATGGGTTCCTTAGTGACTGGACTTCCTGTGTGATGGGTGCCTCAGTGACTGGCTCTCATGTGTGATGGGTGTCCCAGTGACTAGACACTCTTCAAATTGGTACCCAGCGATTAGCCCTACTCTGTTATGGGTGAACTGTGCCTAGCTCAAACAGGTGCCACAGTGACATGACCTCCTCTGTGACGTATATCCCAGTGACTGGCCTTCAGTGATGAGTGCTCCAGTGTCTGGGGCTTTCTCCATATTGTTACCCCAGTAACTGGTCCTCCTCCATTATGGGTGACTCAGTGAATTTTCTTCCTCTCTGGTTGGTACCCAGTGACTGGTTCTCCTTCAGAAATGTTGCCCCAGTGACTAGTCCGCTTCGGTGATGGTTGTCCCACTTACAAGTTCTCCTCCATAATGAGTGCCCAAATGACTTGCCCTACTTTTTATGTATGTCCCAGGGACAGGATGTCCTCCATGGTATGTGACCAATGAATGGGTTTCTCCTGTGATTGGTGCCTTAGTGATGGGTCTTCATATATGATGGGTGCCCCAGTGATAACCTTTCTCTATGATGAGTGTCACAGTGACTAGACCACATCCATAATGGGTGATCAGTGACTGTGTCTCCTAAGTGATTGATTCTACAGTGACTGGTCGTCCTTTGTGATGACTAATGCAGTGTCTAGCCTTCTATAAAGGACATCCCTATAACTGGGCATAATTCAAAATGGGTGCCCCAGTGACTATCTTTCCTCTGTTGTGGGTGCCCCAGTTTCTTTAGCTCCTCCATTTTAGGTGCCCCAGTGACTAGCTTTCCTCTCTTCTGGGTGCTACAGTTTCTTTAACTCCTCCATTATTACTGCCTCAGTGACTGGCCCTCCTCTGTGATGAGTGTCCAAGTGACTGACTCTCCTCTGTGATCATAGTTCCAGTGACTGAACTCCTCCTAATGAGTGCCCCAGTGACTGGTTTCCTATGTGATGGGTGCTTTAGTGACTAGCTTTCTTCTGTGATGTGTGTCTCAGTGACAGGACACTCCTCTCTGATGGGTGCCCCAGTGACTTGTCCTCTTCTGTGATAGTTATTCCAGTGACTAGCCCTCCACTTTGATGAAAAACTTAGCACTGGCTCTTCTATGTGATGGGTGTCCCAGTGACTGGAACTGCTCTGTGATCTGGGACACAATGACTGGTTCTCCTCTTTGATGGGTGTCCCAATGATTGAACCTCCTCCATAATAGGTACTCTAGTGACTGAAAATCCTCTGTGATTGGTAACCCAGTGACCAGTTCTCCTCCAAGTTGGGTGCCCGAGTGACTGACCCTTATTCAATATGGGTGTCCCCATTACTGATCCTCTTCTTTAGTTGGTTTTCTATCGACTAGTCCTCTATCATAATGTTTGCCATAGTGACTACCTCTCCTCTGTGATAATTGTCATAATGGTAGGTCCTAATCCATAACAAATGCCCCAGTGACATACATTCCTCTGCTATGAGTACCACAATGACTAGCCCTACTCTGTGTTGGGTGTACCAGTGACTAGTCTTCCTCTCTAAGGGAAACCCCTGTGACTGCCATTCCTCTGTTATGTGCGCCTCAGTGAATGGTGCTTCCTGTTATGGCTGTCACAGTGACTACAACTTCTCTGTGTTGGATGCATAAAAGACAGTTCCTCTTCTGTGATGTGTGCCCGAGAGACTGCCCCCTTCTCATGACTGTGCCAGTTACTCCACGGTGATGGATGACCCAGTTACTGGTCCTCCTTTGTAACGTGTGCCTGAATGACTGGCCTTTCTTTGAGATCAGTGCCACAGTAATAGCTCCTCCTTCTAATGAGTGCCCTAGTGACTGGGCTTCCTCTTTGCAGTGTGCCTTGGAGTCTAACCCTCCTCAATGATGACTGCTGTAGTGATTGGCCCTCCTTCTAAAGGATGCCTCAATGACTGACTCTCCTCTGCAATGGGTTCCTTTGCAACTGGCCCTCATTTGTAATTAGGACCACAGTGACTGTGTCTCCTCAGTGACTAGTCCTTAACAATAATGGATACCCTTGTGACTAGCCCTTTTCTGTGCTGGGTTCTCCAGTGATCATCTCTTCTCTGTGATAATTATCCCAATGAGTGGGCGTCCACCAAAATGGGTTCCCCAGTGATTGGCCCTCCACTTTTATGAGTTCAATAGTGACTGCCCCACCTCTGTGATGGATGTGTCAGTGAATGGCCTTCTGCTGTGATGTGTACCACAGTGACAGAGCCTCCACTGTGATGGGTGTAAAAATGGCAGGCTCTCCTCTATAACAGATGTCCCAGTGACTGGGCCTTCTCTATGATGAATACCCTAGAGACTGGTCCTTCTCTGTAATGGATGCCCCAGTGTCTGGTCCTCCTCTGTGATGGGCATTTCAAGGACTGGCTCACATCTGTGATAGATGGGTGTCTAGTACAGGACCTCCTGCATAATTGGTGTCCCAGTAACTAGACCTCCTCTATAATGGTGCCCCAGTGACTGGCCTTTTTCTGTGATGGATGCCCCAATGATTGGCCCTGCTCTGAGAAAAAAGCCCCAGTGATTGATATTTTCTGTGATGGATACTTCATTGGCTAACTTTTCTCTGTGATGCCTGCCCAGTGATGAGGTCTCCTACATAATTGGTTCCCCATTGACTTGCCCTCCTCCCTTATGGGCGCTCCAGTGACTGTGCCTTTTAGGTCACTTGTGCCCAGTGATTGGTCCTCCTCCAGTATGGGTGCCCGAGTGACTAGCCCTTCTTTGTGATGGGTGTCTCATTGACTAGATATCCATAGTGATGAG
>NW_006971681.1:1631-2838 GCF_000164805.1 Carlito syrichta | reverse complement strand
GAGACTCCAACTCAAAAAAAAAAAAAAAATCACTCTATAAAAATGATACCTATCCGGGCTCGGTGGCTCAGCCTGTAATTCCGTACCTTGGGACGCTGAGGTGAGTGGATTGCCTGATCCCGTGGGTTTGAGACCTACCTGGGCAACTTGGCAGACCTCATCTCTACAATAAATCAAAAAATTAACCGGGCATGGTAGCGCCCGCCTGTAGTTCCAGCTACTTGGAAGGCTGAGGGGGAAGGATCGGCGCAGCTCAGTAGGTCGAGGTTGCGGTGGCCGGGAGCGGCCACTGCACTCCAGTCTGAGTGAGACTCTAACTCAAAAAAAAAAAAAAAATACCTGCACACGTATGTTTATCACGGTATTGTTCACAATGGCAAGATCATGAAACCAACCAAGCTGTCCATCAAAAGAGGACTGGATTAAAAAAATGTGGTACCTATACACAATGGAATATTATGCAGCCATAAAAAAGAACAACATCATAAATTTCACAGCAATCTGGATGGAATTAGAGTTTATAATACTGAGTAATCTCTCACAGAAGCAAGGATCTGAGTATCACATGTTCTCACTCATAAGTGAACCTTGAACAACTATCGTAATACCATAAGAAAAGGGTTGACAGTGGTGGGAAACTATGCGGATGGGTAGGGAGGGGAAGGGAGGTGGGATTAACAGTAGTCAGTGTCTGTCTGGGGATGGGGGGGCACATCTCTTCAACAAGGGTACCTGCACAATGCATATTTGCATACCTAACCCTTAACTGCGTCCTGCAAATTTAAAACAAAAAATATGTATTTAAAAACAATTTAAATTTAAAGATGTGGAATCTGATTTGGGATTAGGTATACAAATGTTCATTATGCAGTTGCCCTGTGATGAGGTGTGCCCTCGCCCTCCTGGAAGTTTCCCACTGCTGCCAATCCCACCCTTCCTCCTTCCCCTGCAGTACTTTTATGCTTTTAAAAATTATTATAGAAATAACCAACATCTTGTATAGATGTTTATCATTCTCATGCACTTTAAAAATATTTTGCTATATGTATACATGGTCATAAATAATATGCAGAGTTTGTTTTCATGTCCTAATATTCTTTTGCTTTTTAATTAAAAATTTATTTAGAGTCAAGTGGTACAATGCATGTTTTTTTTACATAGGTAAATAGCATGATGGTGAGGTTTGGACTTTTAAAAAATAATGGTT
>NW_006971681.1:0-410 GCF_000164805.1 Carlito syrichta | reverse complement strand
GGGATATTGAAATTTATTTCATGCGTTTACTGTGTCTGTTGAGATAATCTTGTCAGTCTTCTTTTTATTTCTATGTGGTGAATTACATTTATTGATTTGTGTATGTTGAACCAGCCTTGCAACCTGGGAATAAAGCCTGCCTGATCATGATTTATAATTTTTTTCATGTGCTGCTGGATACAGTTTCCTAGAATTTTGTTGAGGATTTTTACATCTATGTTCATCAGGGATGTTGGCCTGTCATTTTCTGTCTTGTGTCTTCATCCTTTTTTTTGGTGTTAGGGTGATGTTGGCTTCACCAACATGAGAGTTAGGGAGGAGCTTATCCATCTTAATTGTTTGGAATAATTTTAGGAGGCTAGTATTTAACATAAACTTGAAGGTGGGTATTAGAATTCTGTTTAGAACTT
>NW_006971680.1:2573-10208 GCF_000164805.1 Carlito syrichta | reverse complement strand
GTTGCTGAAACATGCATTATGGAGGAGGACTTGTCACCTGGGCACCAATTTGGAGGAGGGCCAGTCACTGAGGTACCAATCACAAAGGAGGCCAAGTCAATGGAGCACCTGTTATGGATAAGGTCCATTCACTGAGACATACATACATCACAGTGGAAGGCAAGTGATTGAGGTACTCATTATGTAGGAAGCTTTAATACTGGAATACCCATCACAAAAAAGGGCTAGTTACTAAGAAGAACATCAAGGAAGAGGACTTGTCACCACAGCACTTATCAAGATTGGAGCATTAATCACAGAGGAGTCCCATTCAATGGGACAGCCATTATGGACGAAGTTCAGTTACTAGGACACCCATCATAGAAGAGGAATAGTTACTGGAACAACCATCACTGAGGATGCGCTTTCATTGGGGCAACAAATACCGAGAGTAGGGTTAGTACTAAGGCATCCATTTTGAAGGAGAACCAGTTACAAGGACACCCATCAAAAAAGAGGACACTATCACAAAGGATGAACTATCATTGAGGAAACAAATACTAAGGAGGCCCAGGCACTGGGGCACCCACCACTAAGGAGACTTAGTCACTGGGGACACCCAGCCTATATGAAATTCACTCAATATGGAAAAATTCATAGGGTAGGTCCAGTCACTGAGGCAAACATCATGAAGCAGTCCACGAAACTGTGACTCCATCAGAGAGGAGAACAAGTCATTGGGTAACCCATTTTTGAGGATCCAAGACATTGGTCACCCATCACACAGGGCTACTCACTGGGGCAACCGCTATGAAAGAATGTCAGTCACTGGGGCACCAATCACAGAGGACTTCTTATTACTGGAGCACCTATAATTGAGGAGGAGGACCAGTCACTGGGTAATCATTATGGTGGAGGCCCAGTCCCTAGCACAACAATCACATAAATGAATCAGTCACTAGGACACGATCACAGAGGAAAACCAGATATCTGAGCGACCATCACAGAGGAGAGTTAGTCACTGTGGTATTAATTATTAATGAGAGCCAGGCATGGGGATACCCATCACAGAGAAGTGTTAGTCAATTGGGTATCAATTATGGATGAGGGCACATCACTGGTGCACCAATCAATGAGGAAGGCAGGTCAGTGGGACACCAATTACAGAGGAGTGACAGTCACTGGGCATGTATTATAAAGAAGGGCCAAACACTGGGACACCCAACACAGAAGAAGGCTACTTACAGGGGCACCCAACAGAGAGGAAAGTCAGTCACCAGGAGAGCCATCACAGAGGAGAACTGGTCACTGGTGCACCTGTCATGGAGAAAAGCTTATCACTAAGGCATCCAAAACAAAGGAGAGTCAGTCACTGAGGCACACATCACAGATGGAGGGTCAGTTGTTGGGTCACACATTAGGAGGGACTCTTTTGCTGGGGTTCTGATCACAGAGGAGTGTCAGTAACTGAGGAGGCCATAACAGAACAGGCAATGTCAGTGTGTCACCCATCATAAAAGAAGTCTTATAATTGCAAAACCTATCAGAGTTGGCACAATCACTGAAGCCCCTATCACCGAGGATTTCCTGTCACAGAGTATGGTCAGTCACTGGCACACATCACAGATGCGTGCCTGTCACTGGGGAAACCATTAGGTGATGCTCTGTCTGTCACAGAGTATGATCAGTCACTGTGGCACACATTACAGATGAGTGGCTTCACTGAGGAATCCATTAAATGGGTCTTCATCACAGGGGCTCTGATCACAGAGTGAGTCAGTAACTGGGGCAACCATCACACAGAAGACAATATCAATGTGGTACCCATCACAGAGAAATATCAGTCACTGGAACATTTTTCACAGAGGACGATCAGACACTCTAGCACCCAATATAGAGGAACTCCGGTCACTAGATCACTTATCACGGAAGATGGTCAATCACTGGGATACCCATCACAGAGGAAAGAAAGTCACTGAGGCTCCCATCAATGAGGAGTCTCTTTGGCCACCATCAGAGAGAATAACCAGTCACTGAGACATCCATCACAGAAGAGGGCTAGAACTGAGGCACTCACACCAGAGGAGAGCCAATCACTAGGACACTGATCACAAAGGAGGCTCAGTCATTAGGACAGGCACTTTAAAGGAGGCCAAGTCAGTGGGGGAGCCAAATACAAAGAAGGGCCAATCACTAAACCACCCATCACAGAGAAGTCTCAGGAAATGCACTCATCACAGAGGGCACACATTCATTTCAAAACCCATCACAGAGGAGATTCTGTCACTGAGGAACCTCCAGAGGAGGGAATGTCACTTAGGCAGCCAATACAGAGGAAAATTGTTCACTGATATACCAGTCACAGAGAAGAATCAGTGACTGGGGCACTCATCACAAAGGAAAGCCAGTCACTGACCTAACCATCAAAAAGGAGGACTTGTTTCTTGGGCAATAAAAGAGATGAATCAGTCACTGAGACTTCAATCACAGAGGAGGATTATAACTGAGGCACTTATCCTAGAGGATGGTCAATCACTAGGACACCAATCACAGAGGACGCTCTGGGACAGCCATTTTAAAGGAGGCCTAGTCAGTGGGGCACCAAACAAAAAGAAGGGCCAGTCACTGAAGCACCCATAACAGAGAAGGCGAGTAACTAAGGCATCCATCACAGAGGGCACCCATTCATTACAAAACCCATCACAGAGAAGAGTCTGTCACTGAAGACCTCATCCCAGAGGAAGGAACATCACTTTGGCTACCAACACAGGGTAACACCATTCATTGCTTGACTGATCACATAAGCGAACTCATCACTGGGACACTCATCACAGAGGAGAACCAGTCACTGGTACATCCTTCACAGAGGAGGGAAAACATGGGGTTACCCAATATAGAGGAGGGTCGACACTGGGAAACTGAACACAAAGGAGGACTTATCACTAGGACACCCATCACTGGGAAAGGCCTGTCACTGGAACACTGATCATAGTGGAAAATCAGTCGTTAAGGACCAGTCACTGGGCATTAGTCTTTTTCTGTGATTGTTGCCCCATCAAAGAAAAGGCACAGTCATGGGGCAACCATCACACAAGAAGTCTAGTTGCTTGACCATACATTACATGGTATTCCAGGTCATTAATGCACAAAGTATGGGGATGACCAGGCAATGGGAAAGCAATTTTAGAGGAAAGCCAGTCACCTGGGCTCCCCTCAGAGATCAGGCCTAGTCACCGGGGAGCAAATGACAAAAGAGTTTCAGTCACTGGGTCAAGCTTCACAAAAGAGAGCAAGTCCCTCGGGCACCCATCTCAGAGAAGGTTATTCATTAAAGCACCCAACACAGAACAGGGTCATTCACTGGGACACCCATAACAGAGCAGGTCAGTCTCTGGGGCAGCCATCACAAAGTCCGGCCAGTCACAAAGGCACACATCACAGAGGATGGATCGTCACTGAGACATTCATCAGAGAGAAGGACTTATAATTGTGGCACCCATCACAGAGGAGGGCCAGTCACTTGACACCCACTATGGATTAGGACTGGTAATTGAGACACCCATCATTAAAGAGGATCTGTCACTGGGGACCCAACCCTGATGTGGGCCAGTCACTGAGACATCCATCAAAAAGTAGGGTGAGTCACTGGGACACACATTATAGAGAAAGACTAGTCTTAGGGACGCACATCACACAAGGAGGCCAGTCAATGGGACACCCATCATAGAGGGGAGCTATCACTGGTGCCCCTCTCCCACTGGAGTGCCCATCATTGGAACACCAATGGTAGAAAAGGGCCAGCAAATGTGCATTCATCACAGAAAAAGGCTAGTCACAGTAACACTCATCATAGAAGAGAGTCAGATACTGGCACAACCATCACTAAGGAAGACCAGTCACTAGGATATCCATCACAAAGAAGACATGTTACTGAGGCACCCATTATGAAGTAGGCCCATTTACTTGGGCACATATAACAGTGCAATGTTATTCACTAGGGCACACATTATGGAGGAGAGGCATTCACTACTGCACCAATAACACAGGAGTGCCAATCAGTATGACACCCATAATATTGGGGGCACATCACAGGGGAAATCATTTTGGAGGAGTGCCAATAAAAGGACATCAATCACAGTGCTGAGTTAACCATTGAACACCCATTAAGGAGGAGGGACAGTCACTAGGAATTTTATCAGAGAATGATCAATCACTGTGGAACTCATTACAGGAGAAGGCTAATCTCTGGGGAAGTTGAGAGAAGAGAGACAGTCACTAGGCTACCCATCACAGAGGATAGCCAGACACTTAGGCATTCATTACAGGGCAGGTTCAGTCACTAGGACAGTCATCACAGAATAAAACTTGTCCCTGAAATACTCATTACAGAGGAGGGCTAATTAATGGAAAATAATCACAGAGAAGGGCTAAACACTGTGTCACCATTGATAGACGATGTCCAGTTAGTGGAGTGCCCATTAATAAGGAGTGTTAAACACTGGAACAATCATTGCAGAGGATGGCCAGTTCCTGGGTCATCAATCACTGATGATGACCAGTCACTGAGGTACCCGTAAAGAAAGAGTGCTAGTCCCTTGGAGAACCCATTATGTGGGCGAATCCATCACTGGAACAGTGGTCACAAAGGAAATTTAGTCACTGGGGCACTAAACACATAGAAGGAGCTATCACTAGAGCATCGTTTAGAGAGGAGAACCAATCACTGGTACACACAACAAAGAGGAGGGCCGGTCACTGGAGCACCCCTCATAGAACATGCCTAGTCACTGTGACAACCAAATCAGAAGAAAGCCAGTCACAAGGTCAACCATCACAGAAGTCCATCATTAACCAGGGCACCCATCATAAAAGAAGGACAGTCATTGAAGCACCCATCAGAGAGGAAGGACAGACACTGGGGCAACCATAGCAAGCAAGACAAATTAGTATAGTGGCATTCACTATGGAGGGCCAGTCAGAAAGGCATATATCAAAGAGGAGAGCTTGTCATTGTGAAACACATCAGAGAGGAGATCTTGTCACATTTGCACCCATTACAGTGGAGGGCTAGTTACTGGAGCACCCATTACATATGGAGGCAGTAAATGGAACATGCATAACAGAGGATATCCAGTTACTGGGGCACTAATCACTGAGGAAGGCAAGTCATTGGGACACCCATCAAAAAGAAGATCGTGTCAGTTCAACACTCATTATAAAGAAGACCCAGTCATAGGGAAACGCATCACAGAAAAGTGCAAGTCTCTAGGGCACCCATAATAAGGAAGGCTAGGCATTGGGGCAAAAATAACATAGGCGACTCAGACACTAGGGCAGCAACCAAGGAGGAAATCTAGTCCATGTGACACCTATTCCAAAGAAGGAGCAGTCTCTGAGGCGTTATTTACATAGGAGGGTCAGTAACTGGGTCACCCATCATAGAGGAGGGCCAGCCACTGGGGTATAATTATAGAGGAGACCCAGACACTGGGATATATATCACAGAGGAGAGCCAGTCACTGCAGAACCCATCACTGAGGAGGGCCAGTTACTAGGGCAGTATTCACAGAAGAAGACTAGACATTCGTGCATTGATAATAGAAAAGAGCCTGTCCCTGACACACCAGTCACAGAGGAGGGCCAGTCGCTGGAACACCCATTAGAGAGGAGAACAGTAATGAGAACACCCATCACAGTGGAGGGCAAGACATTGGGTTACCCAATATGGAGTAGGGGCAGTCACTGGAGCACTGATCAGAATGGATGGCTTTTCGCTGGGACATCCATCAAAGAAAAGGAGCAGTCACTGGAGCACTTATCATAGAGAATAGTCATTGAGGAACTCATCAAAGAAAAGGTCCAGTAACTGGGCAATAATCACACAGAAAGGCTTGTTGTTTGGGTACACATTATAGAGGAGCACAGGACATTGGGGCACCTATTAGTAGTAGGGTCAGAAACTGATGCACCAGTCAAAGAGGGAGCCAGTCACTGATTCAGTCAACAAAAAACAGTGTCAGTCACTGGAGCACCATTCACAGAGGAGGGCCAAGCACTTGGGAACCCATCACAGAGAAGAGGAACTCACTGGGTACAAATCACAAAACGGAGGCAATCACTGTGGCACAATGTCAAAGGAGGCCTAGTCACAAAGACATGCATCACAGAGGACAGTCAGTCAACGCATCAACCATCACAGAGGAGAGCTACTCGCGGGAGCACCCATTCTCGACGATGGTCCATCATTTAACCACCAATCAGAGAGGAAGCTCAGTCAATGGAACACCTACTACCAAGGAGGCTTAGTCGTTGTGACATCCATCACAGAGGAAGGCCAGTCACTGGGACAACCATCACAGTGAAGTGCAAGTCACTGGGGCATGTAACACAAAGAAATGCATGTCACTGGGGAACCCATTATGAAAAATGACCCATTCCTTGGACACCCATAACAGAGGAGGGCTAAACACTAGGGCACACATTATGGATGGGGAACCATCACTGTGGCACCAATCACTGAGAAGACTCTATCACTGCCACATTCATAATGGAGTTGATGTAGTCACTGGAGAACCCAATATATAGAAGAACCGTTCACTAGGCAGCAATCACAGAGGAAACCTAGTATCTGGAGAACCCATTAAAGAGTAGAACCAGTCACTGGCACATTTTTCACAGTGGAGGGCAAGTCACGAAGGCATCCATGACAGAGAAGGACCCATCACTGGGGTACCCATTATGGAGAAGTTCCAGTCACTGAGATATCTATCACAGAGGATAGTCAGTTACTGGAACTGACCATCACAGAGGAGGGCTAGTCACTGGGACATCAATATTTGGGAGATCCAGTAACTGGAAAACCAATATTAGAGGAAGAGTAGTCACTGAGACACCAATTACGGAGGAAGACTAGCTACTGGAACACCCATCACAGATGATGACTAGTCACTGGAGCACACAATTCTGAGGAGGACCTGTCCCAGAGGCACCAGTCTCAGAGGATCCCTTCTCAATAGAACACCTATTATGTAAGAGGGTTAGTCACTGGACACCTATCACAGAAGAAAGTCAGTCATTGTGGGACAATTTATGGAAGAGGCTGTTATGAACACAGCCATCACAGAAAAGAGCTAGTCACTGGAGCCCCCATCACAGAGAATAATCAATCATTGGGACACCAATGACAGAGGAGGCACCATCACTGCAGCTTCCATTCTGGAGGTGGTTCAGTCACTGTAACATCCATTACAGAGGAAGGTTGGTGACTGAGGCACCTATCATATATAAAAACAAGTCACTGAGGCTCCAATCACAAAGGAGGCTCAAAACCTAGTGCACACATTGTGTGGGAGTCCCAGTCATTAGGCACTCAACACAAAGTAGGAGCAGTCACTGGGAAACCCATCATGAAGGAGAAAGAAATTGGGACACCCATCAAAGAGGAGGCCTAGTCACTGGGGCAACCGTTTAATAGGAGAGTGGGTGAATTGGGTACCGACAATTAAAGAGGGCCAGTCAATGGGGCACTCATAATGAAAGAGGCCAAGACATTGTGTTGGGAGCCAACATCTATAGCTACATGGCTGAGACCTGTAAAGGCCCATCTGGAAGATCACCTCTGACATAGATATCAGTTATACCTATAATATTGGCGTG
>NW_006971680.1:0-2553 GCF_000164805.1 Carlito syrichta | reverse complement strand
AAGACATGCATCACAGAGGACAGTCAGTCAACGCATCAACCATCACAGAGGAGAGCTACTCGCGGGAGCACCCATTCTCGACGATGGTCCGTCATTTAACCACCAATCAGAGAGGAAGCTCAGTCAATGGAACACCTACTACCGAGGAGGCTCAGTCGCTGTGACATCCATCACAGAGGAAGGCCAGTCACTGGGACAACCATCACAGTGAAGGGCAAGTCACTGGGGCATGCAACACAAAGAAATGCATGTCATTGGGGAACCCATTATGAAAAATGACCCATCCCTTGGACATCCATAACAGAGGAGGGCTAAACACTAGGGCACACATTATGGATGGGGAACCATCACTGTGGCACCAATCACTGAGAAGACTCTATCACTGCCACATCCATAATGGAGTTGATGTAGTCACTGGAGAATCCAATTTGTAGAAGAACCGTTCACTAGGCAGCAATCACAGAGGAAACCTAGTATCTGGAGAACCCATTAAAGAGTAGAATCAGTCACTGGCGCATTTTTCACAGTGGAGGGCAAGTCATGAAGGCACCCATTACAGAGAAGGACCCGTCACTGGGGTACCCATTATGGAGAAGTTCCAGTCACTGAGCCATCTATCACAGAGGATAGTCAGTTACTGGAACTGACCATCACAGAGGAGGGCTAGTCACTGGGACATCAATATTTGGGAGGCCCAGTAACTGGAAAACCAATATTAGAGGAAGAGTAGTCACTGAGACACCAATTACGGAGGAAGACTAGCTACTGGAACACCCATCACAGATGATGACTAGTCACTGGAGCACACAATTCTGAGGAGGACCTGTCCCAGAGGCACCAGTCTCAGAGGATCCCTTCTCAATAGAACACCTATTATGTAAGAGGGTTAGTCACTGGACACCTATCACAGAAGAAAGTCAGTCACTGTGGGACAATTTATGGAAGAGGCTGTTATGAACACAGCCATCACAGAAAAGAGCTAGTCACTGGAGCCCCCATCACAGAGAATAGCCAATCATTGGGACACCAATGACAGAGGAGGCACCATCACTGCAGCTTCTATTCTGGAGGTGGTTCAGTCACTGTAACATCCATTACAGAGGAGGGTTGGTGACTGAGGCACCTATCATATATGAAAACAAGTCACTGAGGCTCCAATCACAAAGGAGGCTCAAAACCTGGTGCACACATTGTGTGGGAGTCCCAGTCAATAGGCACTCAACACAAAATAAGAGCAGTCACTGGGAAACCCATCATGAAGGAGAAAGAAATTGGGACACCCATCAAAGAGGAGGCCTAGTCACTGGGGCAACCGTTTAATAGGAGAGTGGGTGAATTGGGTACCGACAATTCAAGAGGGCCAGTCAATGGGGCACCCATAATGGAAGAGGCCAAGACATTGGAAAACATATCACTAGGGAGGGTTTGTCACTGGGGCATTCATCACAGAGTAGGATCAATCACTGCACCCATCAGAGAAGAGTGCCTCTCAAAGGGGCTTTCATTATGGAGGAGGACAAAGCACTGTGACAGTCATAAGAAAGAAGATCCAGTAACTGGTACGTTCATCACAGAGGTGAGCTAGTCACTGACTCACCCATTACAGGGGTGAGTCAGTCACTAGGGCATCCATCACAGATGAATACTAATCAATTGTGCATCCATTATAGAAGACAGCCAGTCACATAGACATCAATCACAGAGAAGGACCAGTCACTGGGCACTCATTATAAGGAAGCTCAGTCACTGGCATCCATCACAGAGGATATCTAGTCAGTTTTGCACCCAGCAGAGATGAGAGTCAGTCACTGAAGCAGGTATCATATAAGAGGACCAGTCACTGAAGCACCCACTACACAGGAGGCTGAATCACTGGATCTGTAATAAAAAATGAAGGCCAGTCACAGGGACACCAATTACAGAGAAGTACTAGTCATCGGTTTACCCATCACAGAAAAAAATCCTATCACTGGGATACCCATCATATAGGACGAGTAATCACTGAGACACCCATCACAGGAGAACCAATCTCTGGGTCACCAATCACAGAGAAGAACTAGTAACCGGGGCTCCCATTATGGAGGAGTGGCAATCATTTCGTCAGTCAACACAGAAGAGGGCATTACTAGTGCACCCATCAGAGGGGTTTGAGTCACTGGGGCACACAATGTGGAGGATTGCCAGTTACTGAAATACCCATGACATATGTGAGCTAGTCATGGGGGCACCCATTAAGGAACAAACACAGTCGTTGGATCTTCCATCACAGAGGAGGACCAGTCATTGTGGCAGCCATTATGGAGGAGGGCAGTCACTGGACACTTATCACAGAAGAAAGTCACTGTGGGACAATTTATGGAAGAGGCTGTTATGAACACATTCATCACGAAAAAGAGCTAGTCACTGGGGCCCCCATCACAGAAAATAGCCAGTCATTGGGACACCAATGATAGAGGAGGCACCATCACTGCAGCTTCCATTCTGGAGGTGGCACAGTCACTGTAACATCCATTACAGAGGAGGCCTAGTGGCTGGGGCACCTATCATATATGA
>NW_006971679.1:0-454 GCF_000164805.1 Carlito syrichta | reverse complement strand
GTCTGTCAATGCCACATCCAGTCCAGGTTCTAGTCACCGTGTCTGCCACCTTTGGGTGAGGGAAGGGCCCTTTACACTCCTGATCTCTCCATCGTCCCCCGGCTAAGTAGACCTATCCCTGAGGAGTCATGGTCACTGGTCATGATGCAAGTGGGAGGCATCTTTTTTGTCAATGAAGTCTCTGTCAACCAGGCTGGGGAGTAGCAGTATGATTGTGTCAGTGGACCTCCACCTGAGGGGCTCAGGCGGTCCTCCCGCCTAAGACCCTGAGCAGCTGGGATTCCACGGCAGACCACGGCTGACTCGATTTTGGGGACCTCTATCCGAGACAAGGTATGGCCACATCACTCGTGCTGAACTCTGACCCCTGGGCCCAGGCAGCGTGCCACCTCAACCTCCCTGGACGTGGGGCTGATGGTCGTGAGCCATGGTGTTCAGCCTGGACTTGTATGTT
>NW_006971678.1:0-2989 GCF_000164805.1 Carlito syrichta | reverse complement strand
AGATGCCCAAGTGACTGGCCCTCCTCTGTTATCATTGCCACAGTTACTAGTCCTTTTCTGTGTGTGTCCCACTAATTAACCCTCATCTGTGATGGGTAATCTTGTGACATAGCTGCCTCTGTAATGGGTGCCCCATTGAATTGCCCTCCTCAGTAATAGGTGCCCAAATTATTGCTCCTTCTTGTGTTGAGTGCCCAAATGAATGACCTTCCTCTGTGATTAGAGCCTCTGTGACTGACGCTATTAGCTGTCAAAATTACTGGCTCTCCTCTGTGATGGATGCCTTAGGGGTTGGCTGTCCTAAGTAATGTGTGCCCCAGTGAATGGGCCTCCTTGGAAAATGTGGTCCAAGTTACAGGCTCTCTTCTGTGATGGATGCCTCAGTGACTGGCCCTTTTCTGGTATTGGTGCCCCAGTGACAAGCCTTCTCTGTTATGGGTGCCCCAGTGATTGATTCACCTCTGTAATAGGTGCCCAGTGACTGGCTCCCCTCTGTAATGGGTGCACCAGTAATTAGGCTTCTTCAATAACGGGTGTCCCTGAGTCTTGATCTCCTTCACCATATGTAATAATTTCCTGAATGACTAATCCTCCTCTGTGATTGTAGTCCCATTGACTGTGTCTCTGCTATAATGGGTCCACAATGACTAGCCCACCTATGTAATAGCTGTACTTCTGTCTGGCACTCCTCAAAAAAATGTACCCCAGTGATTCATTTTCTTCTCTCATGTGAGCCCAGGTTACTGGCCATCCCCCATGGTGGATGTCCCAGTGACTGGACCTTGTCTATGATCAATAACACAGTGATTTGCCCTCCTCCTTATACTGGGTGCCCCAGTATATGGCCCTCCTTTGTAATAGATATCCTCCACCATAATGTGAGCCCTATTGTCTAGGTTGTCCTGCCATTGGTGCCACAGTGACTGTCCTTCATATCTAATGAGTGTCTCATTGACTAAACCCTCCTCTTTCTTTGGTGTCTCAGTGACTGACCCTTCTCCATAATTGGTGCTCCAGTGACTGGCTCTTGTGATGCATGCCCACACAGTGAGTAGCCTTCTTCTATGATGACTTGTTCATCAGTGATTGGTCATTCAACATAATGAATTCTCAAATGACTAGCACTATTCTATGATGGGCATACCAGAAACAGGTCATCCACTATACTGGATGCTCCAGTGAAAAGACCTACCTTGTGATAGGTGTTCCAGTGACTGGCCCTCCATGGTGATGGGTTCCCAAGTGACTGGCCCTCCTCTGTTATCATTGCCACAGTTACTAGTCCTTTTCTGTGACATGCTCCCCAGTTTCTCAGCCTTCTCAATAATGGTTGCCCAGTTACTGCCCCTCCTCTCTGATGGGTGACCAGTGACAGTTACTAGCCCTCTTCTGTGATGTGTTCCCCAGTTTCTCAGCCTTCTCAATAATGGTTGCCCAGTTACTGGCCCTACTCTCTGATGGGTGACCAGTGACAGGCCCACCTCTAAAATGATAAATGGATGCTCCAGTGACTTGCCCTCCTCTGTGATGGGTGTCCCAGTTACTGGGCCTCCTCTATGGTGAGTGTGCCTATGACTGACATCCCTCTGTGATCAGTGACCCAGGGACTGTTTCTCATTGTGTGACTGAGTTTCTTCTGTGTTAGTTGCAGAGGTGACTAAACTTTCACTATGTGTGGTGGCCCCAAGGACTGGGCATTGTCCTATTGGGTGCTCCAGTGACTGTCTCTCGTCTATGATGGGTGCTTCTGTGAATGACCCTTCTGAGTGGCAAGTGTCTCAGTGACTGTTCCTTATCTGTGATGGGTGCACGAGAGCACTCCCTGCTTTGTGAATAGTGACCCATTGATTTGTTCTCCTTTTTCAATGTTGCCCCACTTACTGGCACTTCTCCATTATGAGTCTCCAGTGATTAGCCTCCCTCTGTAATTGGTGTCACAGTGAGTAACCCTCCACAGTGCTTGGTGTTTCAGTGACTAGCCCTCTTCTGTGAGGGGTGCAACCATAACTGACCAGACTATGTGATGAGTGCCTCAGTGACTGGCCTTCCTGTTTTACTGGTGGCCAGAATTGCCCTTCATCTGTGATTGGTACCACAGTGACTGTCCCTCCTTTGTGATGGGTGCCTCATTCTGTGGTGGCTGTCCCAGTGACTGGCGTTCATCTGTGATGGGTGCCAAGTGACAACACATCTGCTGTGATGGGTGTTTCCTGTGACTCCCCCCTGTCTGTGATGGGTGTCCCTGTGACTGGCCCTCTTTTTTGATGGCTGCCCCAGTTATTGATCCACCTGTGTGATTGGCGTTCAATGGCTACACCTCCTCTGTGATATTTGCCTTAGTGACTGGTCATTCTCTGTAAGAGTTACCCCAAAGACTCACACTCCTCCATAATGTGTGCCCCAGTGTCTAGCACTCTTTTGTGAATGGTGTCCCAATGAATTGCCCTTCTTCATGTTGGGTGATCCATTGACAGGTCATCCTCTGTTATGAGTAACTCAATATCTGGCTCTCCTTTATGATTGGTATCCCAGTGACTAGACACCTTCTGTGATGGATACCAAGGTGACAAGCCCTAATCTGTAATGTGTGTCCTAATGACTAGCTCTCCTTTACTGCATGAATTTTTGACTAGCCCTTCTTTGTGATGGTTGCCCCAGTGACTGGCCTTCCTCTGTGAAAAAAATGGCACAGTTACTAATCCTCCTTAGTGATGCATGCCAAAACGGCTTCATTTCTTCTGTGATCTCTGCCCAAGTGACTCAGTCTCCTACATAATGGTTGCCACAGTGAATAGCCCTCCACATTGATGGATATTCCAGTAACTAGGCCACCTCCATAATTGGTGTCCCAGTGATTACACTCTTTGATGGGTACCTACCCCAGTGACTAGCTCTTATCTGTAATGGATATCTCAGTGGCTGGCCCTTCTTTGTGATGGTTTTCCCAGTGACTGAAACAACTCCATAATGCATGCCCTATTAACTCTCC
>NW_006971677.1:0-688 GCF_000164805.1 Carlito syrichta | reverse complement strand
TTTCCCCAATGGTGCCTCCTGCATTTTCTAAGATCATTATAATTTGGTGTTTTACGTTTGCGTCTTTGATCCATTTAGAGTTACTGTGCATGCTGATTGATAGGGTTCCTGTTTCAATCTTGTGTATGTTGTTAGCCTTTTCCCAGCATCATTTACTGAATATGATCTCCAGTACCCAGTTGGTCTTGGAGAATTTTTCAAAGATGAGTTGGTTGAGAATTTGAGGATTTCACTCTTTCTCCTGTTCCATTGGCCTATGGACCAATACCAGCCTGTGCTGATTACTGTAAATATATAATTGTAGCAACACCAGGCTGTGTTACTTACTGTAAACATACAGTAAAGTTTGTAGTCTGTGACTGTGATCGCTCCTGCTTTGTTTTTTTGATAAAATTCTTTGGTGATTCATGATTGTTTATGGTTTCATATGAACTCTTTATTTTAACTCCAGTGCTGAGAAGAATAATGTTAACTTCATGGTTATTTCAATGAATCTGTATACTGAATAAAATGCTAATTTTTACATTAAAAATGGTAAGTAAAGTCAGGGAAAAAAGCATGTCAAATTTTCATTTATTATATCAGTCTCACAACTTTGACATCATTATGAGAGGGACCTTAACTACTGAGCTATCCTTAGGCTTCAAGCATTTGTGTGCAGTGCTCTGCCAAATGCAGTAGACATGGT
>NW_006971676.1:0-739 GCF_000164805.1 Carlito syrichta | reverse complement strand
CCTCCCAGGCTGGGCCTGTGGAGGAAAGCCTTGAGGGTTACCTTGTGATGGAGAGTCTGCTTTGAAATGAAATGACAAAGCAGTGGAATTCCGGTCCTACCCCATAAATGGATCTGCACAGATGCCAAAGAAGTGACAATCTGGGAGAGACACGCAGGGTTGAGAAATATATCAGAGAAGCAGATAGATCAGAATCTTCATGGTATGGGCCTGGACAATGGTGATGCAAAAGCTCCAGGTTGTTCTAAGATTGAGAACTGCTGGTTTAGGCTCCTAAAATCCCTCTGAAAAGGATCCATACTTGAGAAGGTGCAGTGGACACTACAGGTCCTTGCTGTGAAGATGGGGATCACTGGGGCAGAAGGCCCAGCAGGTTTGCCCCAAATGGTCTCCAAAGACCCATTTTTCCACTTTAAAGTTTCAAACCATCACCTCAAAATATCACTTACCTAAAGTGCCTAAGTTTTGCAAATTCACATGGTCCCAACCCCTGCCATCCATGAGAACATGCCATGGAGAAAGCTCTGGGTAAGCATCTCCTACCTTCTGGGCACCTTGGACATGTTGTGGAATCTAATCCTCCTGACACCTCTGTGGCCACATATCATCATTCTCACCTAGAAGGGATGGAGACTGAAGCTCAGAGAGGTGAGGAGGCACACATTGCACACAGGATTTAGGGCAATGAATGGTGGTGCTGGGATTTGAGTCGGAATCGCTGACTCCTGGTGCCACGTTT
>NW_006971675.1:0-2163 GCF_000164805.1 Carlito syrichta | reverse complement strand
GATGCCCAGGCGGGTCTCAAACCCGTGGGCTCAGGCAATCCACTCACCTCAGCCTCCCAAAGGTGCGGGATTACAGGCTGAGCCACCGAGCCCGGCTAGATCTCAGAATTCTAATCTGTATGCTAAGGAATTTCTCTCCTGTATTTGCTGAGGACTATGGTGTCCAACTCGCAAAAGGCAGACTCCAAACTCTCTGTAATATAGATTGGCCTGCATTAAAAGTATGATGGCCCTTTATAGGTCTCTGCATGTAAAAATTACTGAACCTTTTTAAAAGGTCGTGATGAGGAATCTTGGCCATCCAGATTAGTTCCCCTATACTAATCAGTGGCTATGTTTGGTCCAGAACCCACCACCCTGGTTAAAGACATGTTTTCTTGAAACCATCAGTCAAGTCTTGGTCTCTTCATCTAAGTGGCCAGGACATACTAATTCTCATGTTATGGACTCTCCTTCACCTAACTCACCTCTCACTGAGGCAAAGGCTGCACCATACACACTATCTGTAGCCTCTGCTTCCTCTGAGTTGTATCTTGCTTTGTCCCCGCCCTCTACTGAGGATTCTCTTGATGATCCAGTTAACTCTGACCCTACTTCATGTGATTCCCAGATTTCTTCATCCACTGTTACCTACAACGCCTCTGTTTGCTCACAACCACCCACAGCCCTAGCTGCAGCTAAGGCTGCTCCCTGTTCTAACCCTTTTTTGTCTTCTTTGCCTTTGGCTCCTCTATTCTGGTCCTGGACTGATCTGGCCCCACTCCTTCCACTCCAGGAAGTTCCTCCTGCATCAGGAGCAAATTGAACTGGGTGGTTGTTTATTATATATACTCTGTTTTCCTCCTCTGATTTATGTAACTGGAGGTATAAGAACCCCCATTCTCAAATAAACCACAGGCCTTATTTTCTGTAATGGCATCAGTTATGCACACTCATCATCCCACATGGGATGATTGTCAACATCTCCTTGTCACTTTGTTTATGGCTAATGAGCAGGAGCTCATTAGAACTGAAGCCAGGAAGTTTATCCTGGACTCTATTGAAGGCACACAAGAAGAAAACCAAGATAAACTAGATATAAATGTTTTCCCTTTTCATCCAGATGGGAACCCTATCACCTCAGCAGAATCCAGGGCATTGGATACCTGGCACTGGACCCTTTAGTGGTGTTAAATGGGGCAGCTCAAAAAACTATCAATATTTCCAAATCCAATGAGATTTCCCAGGAACCTGAGGAGTCTCCAGGAACATTGCTTGAGCATCTCCAAGAGGCTTTTGGGGAATACACCTCTTTTGATCCCTCAGCTCCTGAGAAAGCTCAAGTTGTACATTTCGCATTCTTGCCTCAGGAATCTCCAGACCTTATGAAGAATTTATGAAGACAGGAAAGCTCTGTAGGAATGAATATTTCTCAAGTGCTCAAAATAGCCCACAAAGTTTATAATAACTGAGTGCTGAGAAACAAAAGCAGGCAGACAAGGCTACAAAAACACAAGCCAAAATCCTGGTAACAATGCTCCAGGTCTCAGAGTGTGATTCCAAACTTCCCCATCAAAAGTTCAATAACCAAGCCGGACTCGGTGGTTCAGCCTGTAATCCCATGCTTTGGGAGGCTGAGGTGAGTGGATTGCCGGAGCCCATGAGTTCGAGACTCGCCTGGGCAGGCGAGACCTCATCTCTACAATAAAAAGAAAAATTACCCAGGCGTGGTAGAGTGCGCCTGTAGTTCCAGCTACTTGGAAGGCTCAGGCGGAAGGATCGCCGGAGCCCAGGAGGTCGAGGTTGTGGTGGCTGGGAGTGGCCACTGCACTCCAGTCTGGATGACAGTGAGACTCCACCTCAAAAAAAAAGCTCAATAACCAGAAGGACCAAAAGGGTCATAAACCTGGACTGCATTTGGTTGGCAAAGAACCAGTGTGCTTACTGCAAATAATTAGGACAATGGGTCAAAGATTGCTCCCTTCACCCACAACAAGATAATTCTAAACCAGTTCTGGTTCTGGCATCTGCTGAAGAGACTGGAAATAACTCGGACTGATGGGGCCAGGGCTCTTTCTCCTTAGGTCACCAAGAGTCCATGGTAACATCAGCTATCAGGAGCCACCCATTTCAACTCTTATTGGAAAATGAGGTGGAATATTTGGTCTGAAAACACTATTGGAA
>NW_006971674.1:0-739 GCF_000164805.1 Carlito syrichta | reverse complement strand
TTTTGTAAAAGGAAGTGAAAAATGAATAACAAACTGTTTATTACCTTGACTTCCTATCCAGGAGGATCAGGCTGTGAGATCCCCTATCCCGTGGAGGCTAAAGATGGGGAGGGGCTTCAGCCTGCTACTGGCCCCTACCCTGACCCTGAGACAAGGAGAGCCCCTGGCAATGTGGTAGGAGACCTGCCCTGCCCTGCCCAGCAGGTGGAGTTCGAGCACAGTCCTTGCCCTATCTCCCATCTGCTGTGGCTTTCTTGAGTCCAATCTTTGTCTTGGGCCATTGTTTCTCATCCTCACTTAATCTATGCTCCTTTTGAAAAGCACTTTAAAAAAATATATGTCTCTTTTCCTCAGAGGTTGCACCCACTAGGCCTGGGCCTTCCCCACCAACGTAGGGATGGCCAGTGATTGACAGCTGGTGATTGGTTAGGGGCACACTTTCCTGTCTCAACATTAAATCTAGAGACACTGCAGTAAAAGATGGTGCCCTAGTGACACTGCAGTAAAAGATGGATCATCCACTCAATGAAGTTTTCTTGAACATCTTCTGGATGCTATGGGAGGTGCCTAGATCGAAAGGGCTGTGGGACCAAGGGGAAGAAGTGACTAGCCCTGCCTTGGGCAGCTGGGAAGGTTTACAAGTAGAGAAAGGAAAGGACAGCCAGGAATGGAGTGTAGGGTGTGTCTGCTTAGGGATGGGGTCAGAGAAGCATGACCTGTCCAGGGAATGGCAGGTGGT
>NW_006971673.1:0-983 GCF_000164805.1 Carlito syrichta | reverse complement strand
CACAAACATCTTATTTGAATTCTCAGTGATCGCAGTTTAGCAAAGGAACACACCACTATACCCCGCTTGTGAAGTCCTGCTGTTAAAAAAAACAAAACAGTTTAATTAGCCCGATAGTTCCTCCATATACATGCCAAAAAAGCTAGAGACCCACAAAATGTGCTTTATCTTTATTACCTTAGGGTTATTATTCTGGGCAACAACAATAATATTGATCACCAAATTTGATTGACTGCTCCCATCCCTTCTCCCTTCCAGATGTTTCCTCTTTAAAGTTGAAGGGAATCACTTTGTCTGTGGAGGATGTCTGAGGAGGGATGTGTCCTGGCTAGAGCCATGGAAAACTGCAATGCTAATGCTTAATCTATTTGTAGAACAGTCTGTGTTATAAAGCACTTTTACAGAAATCCAATTATTTATCCTCTTTCATGGTAATATCACGGAGTTGTAGAAAGCTGAGCTGATGGTATTCTCAGAGTTCAGCAAAACAAGTTTTGTTATGGGAGGGTTTGTGTCTGTTAATTTCAGGAAGCTGAAGATTTGGGGTAATTTTATTCCTGCTTTCTACAGTAACTTCCAGAGGCCAAGAGTACATCCGATGCTTGCTCTGGGTGTGTTTTCCCCACTGATCTCTTCTCGGGTGAATTTCTCATTACCTGAATACCCCCAGAATGCTGGCTAAACAGGTTGATTTAGATCAAAAGACCTAAAACTCATTGTGGCATAGATGATTGTGCCATTGCTAACAGGGGTCAAGTCCAAATGCCTCTGCTTCCCTTCACAAAACATCCCTTCTCGCTTTTCATATGCACTGTGTGCTCCAGATCCTGGAACCACCTGCCATTCCCTGGACAGGTCATGCTTCTCTGACCCCATCCCTAAGCAGACACACCCTACACTCCATTCCTGGCTGTCCTTTCCTTTCTCTACTTGTAAACCTTCCCAGCTGCCCAAGGCAGGGCTAGTCACTTCTTCCCCTTGGT
>NW_006971672.1:0-1113 GCF_000164805.1 Carlito syrichta | reverse complement strand
TTGGTACAAAGGGTTATTCCAAAGCAGGGGTGAAAAGAAAATAACATTATATTTGTCAAACTGGGATATATTTCTAGGTGACGAGTAATAGAAAATAAGATATGCAAGAAGCCACCAAATATAGAATTCTGCTAATTCTGAATGCTATGGATTTAGAATCTGGGGTCATTCGTGCATTTGACCAATAGAACTCTCAAAGAACGTCTTAGAATGACCACAATTCAGGCAAGGCAGAATGGGCACTCTCCAGAAGTCGTGGAGACAACAAGCGTCTCTGAGTTCAAATCTTAACACTCACATCTCAATGATCTTGGATAATGTAATTAATAAGACCAACCTTCCATGCATTTTAAATATTCAAAGGAATAACGCATATACAGAATATTAGTTTCCCCCCGTATGCCTCAGAAGGTGGTTTAGATCGTGTCACATATTCTGAGTGAGGCACAAATGCTCTGGTTCACCAACATCATATGCTACAAAGCAGATCTTGCATGAACTCGCAGGGAGACTCAGTCGTCCTTTTACACCGACCATGTCACTACAATTAATGAATTCCCATCTTTCCTTTGACATATAATACATTTGCTTCCTCCTCTATAACCCAATCAATAGAAATGGAATCTAAAATAATACACGGAGATACATTTTCTGTGGCTTTGATCAACACCACTCTTTCAGACTTGCAGGCTAACCTCTCTAGATCCATCCTAACTCCAAGGAAGGGGAAGATGGGTCTTCCTGGAGAGATATAGCCTCATCCTTGAACTGAATTCCCTGGACTGTAGCAACAACTCCGTGGAATTGAAAGATGCACAATTTGAATATTGGAACTTGAGCCAAAAAGCATCACTGGTAATGTTGTTTTACATGTTTCCTGTGAATTAGTACAGATTTTAAAAAGAATCTAGAAGTAAGGCAACGGCGGTAAAGCAGAATTTGCTATAACTTTCCTGCTAGCTTCAAGAGCAAATTCACAACATTCTTCCCTATTCTTTTGGGTTGTTTTACTTTGTGGTTCGTTTCTTGCCTACTCGTGATATCACATGTATAGATATTTGCCTATACTCCCTTAGTGTCGTCTGTATTTGACATATTATGCATATAAATGAT
>NW_006971671.1:0-1306 GCF_000164805.1 Carlito syrichta | reverse complement strand
TTGTGAGAGCCACTGGGTGTCCCTGGGGTTGGCCTGGTGTTTGCGGACACCTGGTCTTGGGTGTCATGGTTGTGTGGGCTGCTGGGTGTCCCTGATTTGACTCAGTGTTTGCAGACATATGGTCTCGGGTGTCACTGTCTTGGGGGCTGCCAGGTGTTTGTGGACACCTGGTCTTGAGCATCACTGTCACATGGGCCACTGGGTGTCCCCAAGGTCAACCTGGTGTATGAGGGCACCTGGTCTCAGAGTTCACTGTCCAGGGGATGCCAGGTGTCCTCAGGGTCGCCCTGGTGTCCGCAGACACCTGGTCTTGGGTGTCACTGTCACAGGGGCCAATGTGTGTCACGGGGTCAACCCAGTGGTTGCACACACCTGTTCTTGGGTTTCACTGTTGTGTGGACCTCTGGGTGTTTGCAGAGCTGGTCTTATGCTTCATAGTCACATGAGCCACTGGGAGTATGTGGGGTTGACCTGGTCTTGAGTGTCACTGTCAAGTTGATCACTAGATGTCTGCAAACACCTGGTCTCAGGTATCACAGACAAGAGGGTTCCCTGGTGTCCCTGGGGTTGACTCGGTGTCTATGGACACCTGTTCTCAAACACAACTGTTTCACAGGTCACTGGGTGTTCTTGGGGTCAACCTGATGTCTGCAGACATGTGGTTTTGGGTGCCACTGTCACACAGACCTCTGCATGTCCCCAAGGTCAATCTGGTGTTTGTGGACACCTGGTCTCAGGTGTCACTGTTGCTCAGGATGCTGTGTATAGTCGACCTGGTGTCCACATGCACCTGATCTCAAGTGTCACTGTCACGTGGGATGCTTGGTTTTCCCAGGGTTGACCTGGTGTCGGTGGACACCCAATCTCGGGCGTCACTGTCATGTGGGCTGCTGGGTGTTTGTGGACTTGGATGTCACTGTCACGCAGGCTGCTGGGTGTCTGCAGATGCCTGGTCTTGTGCGTCACTGTTGTGCAGGATTCCTGGTGTCCCTGGTGTCATTTTGGTGTTCACAGACTCCTGGTCTCAGGTGTCACTGTTGCATGGGCCATCCAATATCCCCAGGGATGACCAGATATCTTGATGACTTGGTTTTTGCAGACATCTGCTCTAAGGTGTCCTTGTCATGGACAGCCAGGTATTTGTGGGTACCTTGTCTTGGGTGTCACTGTCACGCAGGATGCCAGGTGTCCCTGGGGTCTACCTAGTGTCTGCAGACACTTGGTCTTGGTCTTGGGTGTCCCTGTCATGCAGGCTGATTAATGTCCATGGACAACTGGTCTCAGGCATCATTGTATCATGGGACTA
>NW_006971670.1:0-738 GCF_000164805.1 Carlito syrichta | reverse complement strand
GAGACCAGATCCAGCAGGGTTCAGGGTATCTCAAAGTGAGACGCATCGGCAATTGGGGGGAAGAAGAAAAAGAGAGAGAGAGAGAGAGAGAAAGACACTGGACTCCAGTCTAGTTCAGAAACCGTTTAATGGGAATAACAACTGGTCTTTTATACACAGTCGGGTGTGTGAGGGGCGTTCTCCACCCACCAGATGTTCTTTCAGGTATAATCCCATAACCTAATCAATGAAACCTTAATCCATTTATTCAACTTCAATAAATCCTAAGATCATGACCCAAAAGCCAGTGACCAATACTAAGCCTCTTGGATGTGACCTGAGTTTGAATTATAAGTTGTGTGAAAGCCAAAACTGCAGTTTGTGGAAGAATGGGAGCAATGAGCTTCTAAAGTTAGCTTGTGTTCATCCCAGTCTCAGAGTTTTTGTTTTGAGTTCACAGGAGCTTAATCTGGTTAGTGCTGACTAGAAAGGTGGAGGAAATGGGGTCAATAGATCCTAAATGCATCCTAGTGGTCTTGGGGTCAATGGCCCTTCCTGATCCCTAACGCTCAGTGGGCCTCCGTGACCGGCTCCCAACAGGGGTCCTGTTTCAATCTTCTGCATGTGGTCAGCCAGTTTTTCCAGGACAATTTGCTGAATAGGTTCTGCCCTCCCCAGTGGTTGTTGCTGGAGGCTTTGTGAAAGATGAGTTGGTTGAGGAATTGAGGCTTTGCTTCTAGAATCTCTATCCAGTTCCAG
>NW_006971669.1:0-789 GCF_000164805.1 Carlito syrichta | reverse complement strand
CAGGTGACTACCCAGCTGACTTAACTAGTTAGCTACCTATTATCTGCATGCTTGCCAGCTGATTTAACAATCTAGCTACCTAGCTATCCAGCTAACTAGCGAGCTCACTTGAAGAGGTGACCCAACATGCTAGCCAGCTTTTTAGCCAGCTGATTTAACTATTTAGCTACCCAGCTAGGCAGCTGACTTAACTATCTGATTTAACTAGCTAGCTACTTAGCTAACCTGCTGACTTTACTAGCTTAAATAACTAGCTAGATACCTAGCTAGCTATATAGCTAGGTAGCAGACTTATCTAGCTGACTTATATAGCCAGCTAGCTGACAAAACTAGCTGACTTAATTAGCTAGCTACCTAGCTAGACAGTTGATATAAACAGCTGATATAACTAGCTAGCCATCTGTCTAGCTGTCTAGCCATCTGACCTAACTAGCTTTTTAACTAGCTAGCGAGATGGCTAACCAACTGACTTAACGAGGTGACTTAACTAGCTAGCCAGCAGGTTAGCCAGCTGACTTAACTAGTTGATTAATGAGCTAGACAGCTGTCCAGCCAAGTGACTAAACTAGCTGAATTAACTAGTTATCCAGCTGGCCAGGAGATGACTTAAATAGCTCTCTACATCTCTAGCCACCTGGATAGCCAGCTGACTTAACTAGCTGATTTAGTCAGGCAGTCAGTTGGCTGGCGAATTGACTTAACTAGGTCACTACCTAGCTAGCCAGCTGGCTTAACTAGCTGTTTTATCTAGCTGACCTGCTTTTTAACTAGGTGAATTAACTAGCGTGG
>NW_006971668.1:0-314 GCF_000164805.1 Carlito syrichta | reverse complement strand
TACTGAAAAAAAAAAGACCCTACTGAAAAAAAAAAAAAAAGTACTTGAGCATCAAGTACTTTATTTACAAGGGTGTAGCATTTGCATATAACCTATGCACATTTTCATGTATACTTTAAATCATTTCTAGATTACTTATAATACCCAATACAATGTGAAAGGACTTCAGCACCAGTGACAACTCCACACCAGTTAAAGACCAAGAGGTTTATTAAAGCAGCAGCTACAAGGGAAAAGGAGAGGGGTCTAGTGGAGCATAGGGAGGGAGAGAGAGAGAGAGAGATGGGGAGAGAGAGTGAGAGAGAGAGAGGGGG
>NW_006971667.1:0-739 GCF_000164805.1 Carlito syrichta | reverse complement strand
TAGTTCAGGTAGTTAAGTCAGTTATCTAACTAGTTAAGTCAGCCAGTTAAGTCAGCTAGCTAAGTAGTTAAGTCAGCTAGCTGTCATCTAGTTATCAGCTACTTAATTTAGTCAGCTGATTGAGACAACTAGCTAGTTAGCTAAAGGGTTGTCAGCAGTTTGTCAGGTAGTTAACTAGTTAACTAATGGGTTAAGTCAGCTGGTTGAGTCAGCAGGCTAGCTAGTTAGCAAACGGGTTGGGTCAGTTGTTTGAATAGGCTAGCTAGCTAGTTAGCTAACTACTTAAGTCAGTTGGAGTAGTCAGCTAGCTAGTTAGCTAATGGGATAAGTCAGCTGATTGAGTCAGCTATCTAGCTCATTAGCTAACGAGTTATGACAGATGATTAAGTCAGCTAGCTAGAATGTTAGATAACGAGTAAGCTAAATATGTAGCCATGCAGTTAAGTCAGCTAGCTAGCTAGGCAGCTAACTATTTAAGTCAGCCTGTTAGCTAGGTAGCCAGGTAGTTAGCTAATTATTTAAGTCAGCTGGCTAGCTAGGTAGTTAGCTTAAGTCAGCTGGTTAAGTCAGCTGGCTAGCAAGCTGGCTAGCTAGGTAGTGAGCCATTTAAGTCAGTTGGCTAGCCAGCTGGCTAATTGGTTAATTCAGCTAGTTAAGAGAACTGTCAAGTCAACTGGCAATGTAGGTAGCTAGCTAATTAAGTCAGCTAGTTAACGACCTGGCTAGATAGTGATGTCTG
>NW_006971666.1:0-786 GCF_000164805.1 Carlito syrichta | reverse complement strand
CCCACCATGGAAGACCAATCAGAATAGCAGCAGATTTATCTGCAGAAACCCTGCAGGCTAGGAGAGCTTGGAGCCCTATCTTCAAAGTCCTAAAGGATAAACAATTTCAACCAAGAATAACCTACCCAGCCAAGTTAAGCTTCATCAGTGAGGGAGAATTAAAATCTTTCCCAGATATCCAATCCTTAAGAACTTATGCAGCCACAAAACCATCTTTACATGAAACACTTAAGAAAGTATTAAACACAGAAGAAAAGGAAAAAAGAACAACGTTCTTCACAAGAGTACAGGGAAAAGATTAAAATATACACGAACCAACCCCAAAAGCAAAAGAAAGACAAAAAAAAAAAAAAAAAAAAGAAAAAGAAAAAAGAAAAAACCAAGTTGAAGAACAATAACTCAATAAGAACTCCATGATAGGGATGAACTCTCACATTTCAATAATTAGTCTGAATGTGAATGGACTAAACGCACCACTGAAAAGACATAGAATGACAAAATGGATAAAATATCACCAGGCAACAATATACTGCCTTCAAGAGACCCATCTCACTAGAAAGGACATACACAGACTCAAAGTAAGAGGATGGGAAACAAATTTTCAGGCGAATGGAACACAAAAGAAAGGAGGAGTCGCGATCCTAATTTCAGACAAAATACCATTTAAGCTATCAAAAATTAAAAAAGATACAGAGGGCCACTACATAATGATAAAAGCTTCACTCCATCAACAAGAAATATCTATCCTAAACATATATGCACCCAACATAGGCGCACCAACATTCG
>NW_006971665.1:0-745 GCF_000164805.1 Carlito syrichta | reverse complement strand
CTGACTTAGGATAAAGATTAATGTTAAGGTTTTTACTTAATTTAATAGTTAAAACTCTAAGTTAACATTTATAGAGTGGGTTTTCACTGAACTCATAATATACTAATCAGATACTTTTATGATAGATTAGCTAAAGACAGAAAGCAACCTTGGGGGGCCTGGGAAACATTACTAAAAGCTTCGTTTGAGTTCTCTTTAGAAACAAGCATTTCAAGATAAGAGAAAAGTAATGAGGATATCTGGACAAGGGAGGCGATCACGGGACTCTGAAGAACATAAAAGCCTAAGGTAAGAAAATTCCTGACATATAAAGAAATACACACTTAAAGAAACTTTCTTGAGACATTTCAAGGACTGTAATTTGGGACATTGGACTGAAAGTATCTTTGTTGGCTTTATGAATAAGACTTGTTGTCTAAATGCCTATGGGAATCTTGGTTTGTTTGCTATTAAGACCACTAGATGGTAACTTTTAGAAGATATGTACGTGAAGGAATTTTCTTTGTCTTGCCCCTTCACGAATGGTATAAAAGCTCTGTGTTAACTAACATTAAATTGTCATCTGTTCAGGAAGCAGTGTCTGGTATATTGTCTTCATCTGTCACCTATCTGTCTCTCCTTCAGGACATCTCATGACACTTGTGGGGCGGGACCCCGCACTTCATCACTGAAAATACAATTTGCTGTGGGGTTTTAATATGCGGCCTCATCATGTTGAAGAGGTGTCCTGGTTTATTTAGTGTTT
>NW_006971664.1:0-729 GCF_000164805.1 Carlito syrichta | reverse complement strand
TTTTTTATGGCTGCATAGTATTCCATCGTGTATGTGTACCACATTTTTTTAATCCAGTCTCTTTTGACGGGCAGCATGGTTGTTTTCAGGTTCTTTCTATTGTGAACAACGCTGCGATAAACATGTGTGTGCAAATATCTTTTTTATAGAGTGATTTGTGTTCTTCAGGATATATTCCCCAGTAGAGGGGATTGTGGGGTCATATGGGAGGTTGGTATTTAGAACTTTTAGGAATCGCCACACTGCTTTCCACAGAGCTTGCACTAGTTTACACTCCCACCAACAGTGTAGAAGTGTTCCCTTTTCGCCACACCCTCTCCAGCAGCTGTTATTTTTTGACTTGTTGATAATTGCCATTCTGACTGGGTTTAGGTGGTATCTCAGTGTACCACGTTTTTTTTAATCCAGTCCTCTTTTGATGGACAGCATGGTTGGTTGGTTCCATGATCTTGCTATTGTGAACAATGCTGCGATAAACATACATGTGCAGTTATCTTTTTTATAGAGTGATTTGAGTTTTTCAGTAGGAGGATTACAGGGTCATATGGGAGGTCCATTTTTAGAGCTTTTTAGGAATTGCCACATTGATTTCCACAGAAGTTGCACTAGTTTACACTCCCTCCAACAGTGTAGAAGTGTTCCCTTTTCACCACATTCTCTCTAGAATCTGTTATTTTTTGAGTTATTAATAATGGTCATTCTGACTGGAGTTAGGTGCTATCTCAGTGT
>NW_006971663.1:0-521 GCF_000164805.1 Carlito syrichta | reverse complement strand
CATCCTCAGGGATGGGAGTGGTAAATAGCAATTCTCTGACTGGAGGTCAAGAGAGGATTCAAAGCTGGATCCTCGGCAAGCATACCCCATGCCTCTGTCATACATCCTGGAAGGCATGCCCCCACCCTCCACACTCATGCCCCACAGCAAAGATGTGTGTGAACTCATGGAACAGAAGGCCCCAAGTTAGGGCGGCCATTGGTCAAAGAGTGATCAAGGTGGTCTGGCAATGTCTCAGCCAGCCCACCTTCTGGTCGCCTGGTCTGCTGCCTTTGGGCTGGAGGAGAGCTCCTTCCTCTCTTGACCACTGCCTCGTCTCCCACTCACGCAGACCTTTCCCTGGGGAGCCGTGGACACCCATTTTGATCCACATGGGAGGCATCTTTTTTTCCCCCTGGAATCTCTGTTGACTGGACTGGGGCACAGAAGCACTAGCGTGGCTCCCAGGACCTCAACCTGTGGGACTCAGGTGGTCCTCCCTTCTCGGCACCCGAACAACCACATTTCTGGGTGCCACCACA
>NW_006971662.1:0-3641 GCF_000164805.1 Carlito syrichta | reverse complement strand
CCAGTCTATTATCAATAAGTCTTACTGTCAGAGACTTTGCATTAGATAGTGGCAGAGAAGTGATTCAGAATTGACTGTTGCAGAAATGGGAAAACTCTATAAGGTCATGACCAATCCCTATTTAGATATATAATAAGCTTATCTACTGAAATCAATACTAAAATTCGGGTCATGGGAATGAGAGAGCTAGTTAAAGAGAACTGTATTACAGCACCAGAACTATTTTTTCCTATTGGTATTCATATTCCCTTAGCATTATCTTGGGGAGAAAAATGACTAGAAGAGATAAGTACATTCTATCCTTATCCTATCTTATTAGAAAGATTCTTAAGTTTTAGTATAAATAAAGATTACCTATAGACCCTGAAAAATAGATTCCCACTCAAGTGAGTTGGATTCAATAGGTTTGGGATGAGGCTGAAAGAGTTACATTTGTAACACTCAAGGTGATTTTGATATAGTTATTGGCACACACTTAAAAAAAAAACACTGATTTGGGAAAATGTAAGTACTTTCATGATCTGCGTATAGGAGTTCATTATGTTTGTATTTGGATAAAGTAACTAATAGATTTTCATTTTATAATAAGTTATTCTGAAATTTGCTTAGGTTTGTAATTATGTACATAACTACACTGATTTAAGGGGTATAAAGCAATCTTTACCTCTTGCTACAAGATCTCATAAGTTCTACATAAAAGGATTTAAATACTAACTTGTTGTAATGTGACATGGGTATGTCAGAAACTCACTCTTTAAATGTATTTGTAATGGTGTTTCTAAGTGGACCGTATACTTATAATGTAATTTCACCACAGATGATATAAAATGTTTCTAATTATTTTCTGTTACGATTCTTACTGAATATTTGAATAAACTTATTCACTTCTAAAATACCTGCATAATACACATAAGTCTGATATAAAGATATTATTGAAATGTAAGGCATCTAAATCTGTTATGATTGTTTTGGTATCCTTATTTTGGACTTGTGTTGTCAGTCTGGAACATCTTTAGAAATTTAGTTGATATTTACTCTCTCCAAGGGCTAGCATTGATGGAGAAGATTCCTAGAGTAAGGTTTAGGTTGTAATACCAAACATCTCTTAGGTTTTATCAATCATGACTTAAATCACTAAAGTTGGGAATATTATAGAGCATTTCCCACAGGAAGATAAGGTAATCCTCCTCAGGTTCACAAATTCTTCATCTGCCACCATTTCCAAGATTCTCCTTTTTACCTGGACTTATCCCCCTAATGAATCCTCCCAGCTCCAGCCAATCCCATTCATTTTTACCTATAACATAACTGTGTTTCTAGCCTCCAATTTTCATTCTCACATCTGTGCACTGACAATGTATTTCCATATCTGAAATACATATATTTTTAAAATTTCAAGCAGAAAACTCTAACCATAGTTCAGGTTGGAGAAAAAAGGAAAGGAAAGGACAGGAAAAAGACAGTCAATTTCCATTGCTGATATCCTGGGAAAGGTTTCATGGACAAAGAACAAGATTGGCACATGAAGAAATGTGGCAAATAATCTGGTACATGTTGCAACCTTAAAACCAGAAAACACTCCAGGAGCATTCTGAGTCAAACAAAATCAGACACTGAAACTTCTTACCCAATTAACCCAAGCTTGTATCCTAGCTCTTCCACATACAAACTGCATAGCCTTTGACAAGTTATTTTACCTCACTGGAATACAGTTACCTCATTTGTTAAAATATGGTAATAATATTAAGTGATTGATTAATTGACTGACTCAAGGTATCACTGTCACTCAGTTTGAAGTGCTGTGGCATGATTATAGTTCACCCCAGCCTCAACCTTCTGGACTCAGGAGATCCTGCACCCAACAAATGTTTGTAAAAGACAAGGTCTCACTATGTTGCCCAGGCAGGTCTTGAACTCCTGGGCTGAAGTAATCCTCTCTCCTTAGCCTCCCAAAGTGCTGGAAATATAGGTGTGAGCCACTGCACCTGGCCATAATATTTATTTTGATGGATTATTTTAGCAATTGAATTGGACTTTGAGTGTAAAATAATTATTACAGTAAAATTTAGATGAATACATATTACTTGTATTTCATGGTTTATCTTTTCATTTTTATATTGAATTTTTGATAAAATTGATAGCATGTCTGTATTGCATTTCCTACTAGGTTTATGACATTGTCAATAGATAAACTGATGCAAAAAATTCATTTTAAAATAATTATGTTTATTTTTTAATGTCAATTAAAAATATATATAATTTATAAATAGTAGTAGAAGACAGACATGGAAAATAAAAATATTTTGAATAGACTCAAGATTGAAAAAAAACTGTTATACAATAAGATGCCAGTTAAGAATTTTCCTCACTTAATACTACACAGTTTTCTCATTGTTGGATTCAGGAAGCAGAACTGTAGAATAAGAACGATGAAAGGATATTACCATTTTCACACCATATGAGCAAAAATTCTGGTGGAGACACATATTTATTTATTTATTATTATTATTATTTTTGAGTTGGAGTCTCACTCTGCCACCCAGGCTGGAGTGCAGTGGCATGCTCACAGCCACCCTTCACATCAGGTGATCCTTCTGCTTCAGCCTTCCAATAGCCATAACTGCAGGCACCTACTACCATGTCAGCTAATTTTTTTTATTTATTGTAGAGATGAGGTCTCACCAAGCTCTCAAACCCGTGGGCTCAGGCAATCACCTCACCTCGGCCTCCCAAATATTTATTCTTTAAAATGCCATTCATTTCATGAAGTTCTCTCCTGGATGCTGACATTCATAACTAGGCATTGAAGCCACAGAGAACTGGACAATATTGTCAATTCAGAAACATAGGTAAGGCAGAAATAATCCACTTTGTGTAATCTCTCCTTAGAGTCATGCAGGACAGTATTTGCTTACCAATGAGGTAGAAGTATCAGAATTGATTATTTATTAATGATTAATAATTCATTCTTGCATACTTTGAGTTAAATCCTATCTCTTTGACAAGAGAATCAATAGAAGGTAACATTTTAAAAAATCGTATCAATGAAGACTTCTGCCTTTTGTTTTCAGGTAGAAACTTTTCAGAGAGGATGTTAATGGGGTCAAAGATTTTTTTTAAAATGATACTTTAAATGTCAGGGAGGAAGTTCAAACAACAAAGAAAGATTAAGGACACTAAGGATTGTTTTCTAAATTGTAAGGCATGTTTACATGCAAGGAACAAACCAAAGCAAAGCACTTACTACAAGGTTATTCTAATTTCTAGCAAACTTGGCAATTATCTACATACACATACACACACTCATGCTTCTTGTGCACCTGCCCCGAGAAAAAGCACTTAAGATGATACTGGCCAAAGTTCTAGCTATCTGGAAAGTTTTGTGATAGTAACTATTTTATGGAATCTTCAGAATACCTGTTGCATAACCTGAAGGTGTTCTCACGTGCTCCTGATAATCATTAAGGAGGGGGAAAAAGTTATTGTAACATATGTTCCAAAATGTTGATAACCCTGCTTAAAATTAGCAATCATTGGAGTGATTTACAATCCTTTGAAATCTTTACTTGTTGAGTGTTTTGAATAAAACATGTTATCTTGGGACTGTCACAGTCTATTTATGGGAACAGGAGTTTATATCA
>NW_006971661.1:0-731 GCF_000164805.1 Carlito syrichta | reverse complement strand
CCAAGTAGGATCAGAAGCACTAAAAGGCAAGTAGTATCAGATGGCACTAATAAGGCAAGTAGGATCACATGGCACTAATCAGTAAAGGAATATTAGACGGCACTGGTAAGACAAGTAGTATCAGAAGGCACTAAGAAGGCAAGGAGTATCAGATGGCACTATAAAGACAAGGAGTATCAGTTGGCACTAAAAAGAAAAGGAGTATCAGACGGCAATAATAAGGCAAGGATTATCAGACAGCATTAAGAAGGCGAGGAATATCAGACGGCAATAATAAGGCAAGTAGGATCAGAAGGTACTAATAAGTCAAGGAGTATCAGTAGGGATTAATTAGGCAAGGAGTGTCAGACGGCACTAATAAGGCAAGGAGTATCAGACGGCACTAAGAAGGCAAGTAGCCTTAGAAGTCACTAACAAGGCAAGTAGTATCAGATGTCACTAACAAGGCAAGTAGTATCAGAAGGGACTAACAAAGCAAGTAGTATCAGACGGCACTAACAAGGCAAGTAGTATCAGACGACAATAACAAGGCAAATATTATCAGACAGCATTAACAAGGAAAGTAGTAACAGATGACACTAACAAGGCAAGTAGTATCAGATGACACTAGAAAGGCAAGTAGTATCAGACAACAATAAGAAGGCAAGTAGTATCTGCCTACACTAGGAACACAATTAGTACCAGACGACTCTAAGAAGGCAAGTAGTATCAGACGAAACTAAGAAGGCAGG
>NW_006971660.1:0-606 GCF_000164805.1 Carlito syrichta | reverse complement strand
AAAAATTAGCTGGGCATGGTAACGTGTACCCTGTAGTTCCTGCTACTTGGAAGGGTGAGGCAAGAAGGATCACCAGAGCCCAGCAGGTTGATGTTGGATTGGCATGAGTGTGCCACCTGTACTCTAACCTGGACAACAGAGTAAGACTCCAACTAAAAAACAAAACAAAACAAAAAACACCAAAAAATAGATATCTGTTCAATCCCCTGCTCTCAATTATTTTGGTTTAATAGCTAGGAGCAGAATTGCTATGCCATAAGTTACGCACTATTTAAATTTCTGGAAAAGAGCTAGACTGTTTTCTACAGTGGTCACACCATTTTACATTTCTACTAGTGAGGCATAAATGTCCCAACTTCTCTGCATCATCACCAACACTTGTTATTTTCCATTTATTATTATTATTTCCATCTTAGTAGGTCTAAAGTGGTATATCATTGCTGTTTAAATTTGCATTTCCCAAATGCCTAATGATACTGAATGCTTTTTCATGTGCATGTTGCTCATTTGTATACTTCATTTGGAGAAATGTCTGTTCAAGTTCTTTGCCCATTTTTGAATTGGGTTGCTTGTTTTGTTTTGTTTGAGTTGAAGTCTCTCTGTCAG
>NW_006971659.1:0-762 GCF_000164805.1 Carlito syrichta | reverse complement strand
ATTTAACTTTAAATATTTCATACCTTTCTGTGAATAATTGTTGAGAAGTACAGTCATCCCTGGGTATTCATGGGGGATTGGTTTCAGGATTCCTCCCTGAGGACATCTAGATTCATGAATAAAGTTCCTTTATATAATTATGTAATATTTACATATACTCTACTCACATCTTTTCGTATACTTTAAATCATCTCTAGGTTACTTATAATATTTAACATAATGTCAGTGATGATTATGCTATGTCATTTATGGTATAAGGACTAGAAAAATGTGCATGTTCAGTAGAAATACAAGTATCTTTTTTTCTGAATATTTTTGTTACACAGTTGGTTGAAACTTTGCAGGTAAAACACATAGCATACGGAGGATCAATGTTACAAATATAACAAAATGAAGTACCCAGCTCTGACAATGAGTAGTAAAAAAAAATTGTATGTATTATTGTCACAATCATCAGCATATATATAGATATCTTAGGGAGGCAGATTTTCTGAGTTTTATGGGGAAAGTATATTGACAAGTCACTTATTTTTCTAGTTGAAGTAGGTTTTATTTTTTCTTTAGATAAAATCTAGTAAAATTAAAAAGTTAAAAATATCACTTTAGAGGTCAGCCTAAGCAAAAAAACAAAATACATGGACAACCTGCCAGAAAATAGGATTTAAAGAAAGGAAGAGAAAACTTCAGGATTGTTTACACAGAATGCCATTTCAGCAGATAAAGCAAACTAACAAAAAAAATCTATCTGTATATGTACATAAA
>NW_006971658.1:0-532 GCF_000164805.1 Carlito syrichta | reverse complement strand
CCAGTCAGAGCTTTTTTGTAAGTAGTATCTTTTTTTAATGATACAGTACATTTACTGGTTTGTTATTGGTCTATTTAGTGCCTCAAATCTTCCTGTTTCATACAACCTGGAGAGGTTGTATGTTGTCAAAAAGTTCTCCATTTCATTTAGGTTATCAAGTTTGTCTCCATACAGAAGTACACAGTAATCTCTGATAATTTTTGTATTTCTTCTGGGTCAGTTGTGATTTGGTCTTTTATGCTTCTGATTGTGTTTCTTTGGGTTCTCTCTCTCTCTCTCTCTCTCTCTCGTTTTTTTTTTTTTTTTGGTTTGTTTTTGGTCATTCTCACTAGGAGTCCATCAATCTTGTTAATTCTTCCAAAGAACAAGTTTTTGTTTTGTCTTCTGTGATATTTTTGTCTTGTATGTCTCGTATTTTGACTCTTCTTTTGGTGATTTGAATTCTTCTGCTAAAGTTTGGGTTTTGATGGCGTTCTCTTTCCATCTCCCTTAGGTGAGTTGTTAGGCTCTCCACTTGTGATCATTCTGTTTT
>NW_006971657.1:0-730 GCF_000164805.1 Carlito syrichta | reverse complement strand
GAATTCTGAACGAACTAGAAATTGACTTTCCATATGACCCAGCAATTCCTCTATTGGAAATATACCCAGAGTAACTCCAATCATTCTACAAGACAGATACCTGCACATGTATTTTTGTTGCAGCTCTATTCACAACAGCAAAAACATAGAACCAACCGTGTTGCCCATTGAAGCTGGACTGGATAAAAAATGTGGTACATATGCACGCGCTACCCTTTATTAAGTCACCAGCATCATTTTTCTCAGACCTGGAAAGGACAATACAGAGATCCTTATGGAAACATAAATGACCATTAATAGCCAGAACAATCCTTAGCAAAAGAAACAAAGCAGGAGGTATCACACTTCCAGACTTCAAGCTTTACTATAAGACTACAGTAATCAAAACAGCCTGGTATTGGTACAAGAACAGGTACATAGACCAATGGAACTGGATAGAGATTCTGGAAGCAAAGCCTCAATTCCTCAACCAACTCATCTTTCACAAAGCCTCCAGCAACAACCACTGGGAGAGCAGAACCTATTCAGTAAATTGTCCTGGAAAAACTGGCTGACCACATGCAGAAGATTGAAACAGGACCCCTGTTGGGAGCCAGCCACGGAGGCCCACTGAGCATTAGGGATCAGGAAGGGCCATTGACCCCAAGACCACTAGGATGCGTTCAGGATCTATTGACCCCATTTTCTCCCCCTTTCTACTCAGCACTAACCAGATTAAGCTCCTGTGAAC
>NW_006971656.1:0-661 GCF_000164805.1 Carlito syrichta | reverse complement strand
CATAGTTTCCCAGTACCATCCGTCATTTTCTCATAGTATTGCATTGGATGTTCAAGGTCCATTATATGAGTGAGAACATGTGATATTCGGATTTTTGTTTTTGTGAGAGGTCACTCAGTATTATAGACTCTAGTTCCATCCAGGTTGCAGCGAAATTCATGATTTTGTTCTTTTTTATGGCTGCGTAGTATTCCATCGTGTATATGTACCACATTTTTTTAATCCAGTCCTCTTTTGATGGGCAGCATGGTTGTTTCCAGGTTCTTGCTATTGTGAACAATGCTGCGATAAACATACGTGTGCAGGTATCTTTTTTATAGAGTGATTTGTGTTCTTCAGGGTATATTCCCAGTAGGGGGATTGCAGGGTCATATGGAAGGTCAGTTTTTAGAGCTTTTAGGAATCGCCACACTGCTTTCCACAGAGGTTGCACTAGTTTACACTCCCACCAGCAGTGTAGAAGTGTTCCCTTTTCACCACACCCTCTCAAAATAGAAAAACAAATAAAGTCAGTTGCATATTTTACCGGATTTCATTCTGTGTTCTGATCCATTGGCATATGGACCTATTCTTGTACCAATACCAGGCTGTGTTGATTACTGTAAACATACGAGGCACCAGCCCCTGCAGAGATGTAGAGGGTCCCTGGAAGGTGGGGCAG
>NW_006971655.1:0-3797 GCF_000164805.1 Carlito syrichta | reverse complement strand
TGCATAATTACTTAAAATAGTAAGATTCATTTTTATTTCAATTTTTAAGTTTTATTTTAAATATGTGGGGTACAATTCAGGGTTGAGTATACAGATGTTCATTATGCAGGTACCCTTGTTGATGAGGTGTCCCCCCCGACCCCGACAGTTTCCCACTACTGCCAATCCTGCCCTCTTCTTCTCCTGGCAGTTTCCCACTGCTGTCAATGTTTTTCAATAATTGTTCAAGGTCTACTTATGAGTGAGAACAATAGTAATATTTTAGATAAATTATTTAGTTACTGTTCATCAGAAAATATATTAAAGAGCACAAAGAAATGTTTAGGTAATGTTATCCATTCAGATTATTTCTAATTTGGACTATGTTTTAGAAGGGCTTTGAACACAAATGGCAGCTAGTGTTGCTAATGAATTAGGAAAAGATAAAGGTCATGAGAAGTCACCATTTAGCCTTCAGCTATATGCATGGGCCCTAGATACTCCACTAGAAATTAACTGGAAATTGTAAGAGCCCTATAGCATGCTAGTTTTCAGACTGCAATCTTCTAGTGGTGATCCACTATTAACATTTAAAAATGAATGTACTTTCGATTTTGTTTTTTCTAATATTTTTTCTTAAATCTCTGAATGTGAGGGCAATCTCACTGTGACATCTGTCACCTCATTGATTGCCAGAGTTGATTCAGTTTATCTGGCTGCCCGGGTGGTAAAAAGGGCCTGTGTGAAAAAAAGCACCCTTAATCTTTGTATGTCTAAAACTGTTTTTATTTTGTTCCAATTTTTGAAAGAGAGTATAGCTGTGCATAACATTCTAGAGTTGACAGTTAATTGCCCTCAATTCATTGAAGTTAAGAATCTATTGTCTTTAGACCTCCAGTGTTATTGATGAAACCTCTTCCAAAAGCAATCAAATAAATAAAAACAATAACAAAAACCTATCATCTTCTCTGAGTAATGTGTCTTATTTTTATGGGGAGCTGTGATGAATATTAATGTATCCACACTAAGATATATGTTGAAGTATGAAATTATGGCTTTGTATTGAATGAACATACTGTAAAAACAATAAGATTAGTACCCTATGCTTAAAAATGTTGTTTCAAAATGCAGATGAACAAAACCCAAAAGAAAATAAATTATCCAATCATGTAAAAAATCTAGTGTTATATATATTTTCATTTAACTGTGTGTTAATAGCATCTTTCCAAATTAAGAAATAACTACCGACATTATAGTTTTTAATAGATTCATAGGAAAAACATCTAGATTTTAGCTAGAAGTAGTCACTGAAACTTTGGAAAAACAACAAGCATCATGAAACTTTATTTTTCTAACACTCTAAATTTCTGAAGGACACAGGAAAAGGATACTGCTATATTCATTTCATATTTTGAGGAAATGTGTAGAATAATGAGTAAATTATACATGATTGAGTATACAAATAAGTGAATGAGTCAGCAAATGAATGGCTGGTCATATGAACAAGAAAACTGCTACAAGTCACTTCTTACCCTTCACTTGCCCATCTCTTCAACCTGTGGTTGAAGGTAATGATGAGCCTAAGACTCCCCTCCTATTGATTATCAGTATGTCCCAGTATAATGTCAAAGTATGAAACCTCAGTATTTAGAGCAACTTATTGCATCAAGAGTGGTTCTATTGCTACATCTCAGATTTCTTTCAGGTCTAGGAATCAATTAGAGGATCACTTAGTTTTTGAGAATGAGTAATTTTACATTTTTGTCTAGATAGGAGAATGAGTCATCATACATTTTGCTTATACATTGATCAGAAAATATGTCTGTGTGTGTGTGTGTTTGCACATACACCATACTCATGTCCATCATATTATTCACACTGACCCCAGAACATATATTTCTGTGTGGATTTCAAATATAACCTAGACACAGGAGATCTATTTTTTTTTTACAGCAGTCAGTAATGGCTAAGAAGTTGAGTATTCCCATGTCAGGGACCAGCATGCTGTACTATAAAGCTGAAACATTAAATGATATTAAAATCTTGCTTGAGTCTATTAGATCTACCATAGAAGAGATCCTGTTTCTTGTCCAGACATTACACCACTATAATTGAACAGGCTATATTTAACTAAGAAAATCAGGAAAGAGATTGTGAACAACATTTAAGCCTCATCTCTAGTGCTTGCAAATAACTTAATGTTCATCACCAAATGATGGTTGGTAGGTAATGGCTAACACATTGTATCTTGAAAATCATCATTATTTAAAATGAAATAGTCAAATTTAATTTATTTCCATTAGAAATGTCTAATAAGCAGTCATAAATCTTAGAATAGCAAAAACTATTCTGATACTGCTATTCTGATAAACTCTATTCTGATATTCTCCACTGAATATTATCTCACTCAGTGTCTCATATTCTTGTCGGTAAAATGTTATTATTTTTTATTTCTACTATAATAATACTATGCTTCAGGCACTGTGTTAGGCCTAGTAAACAAAGCACAAACTCTCTCTGTTAGTAAATTTAGGTTAGTCTTTCACAGAGCAGGAATATGATATGTCTCATATGATGTAAAAGGTCTTGTCCATAGACAAACAGTCAATAGATGATAAAGAAAAGGTTTACTTCCTGCAGATAAATGGCCTGTAGTCTGCTTTACACAAGTAAAATGCCACAAATATTAACTGATAAAATTATAAGAAAGTTTTTAAACTGAGTTCCAGTATATTAAAACAAAACAACTCAAATACACAACTTCAGTGACATTTAATATAATAGTGGTAGTTATTGACATTTAAATAGCCTTCACTATGTCCCAGAGATTTTCTTACTCCTTTGCATTTATTAAATAATTTATTTTCTACAGTAACCCAATCAAATGGTTTATTAAACCTATTTTACAGATTTAAAAAAAACCTATGGCACTAATTTTATGAGTAACTTTCCCCAAAGTAACAGAGTTTAAATAGGCTGAACAGACTCGAACACCCTGGCTCTTAACCACTCTGTTATCTGGTCTTTCAAGAGAATGATCATTTATGTCACAGGTTGGGAAATATATTCAAATCAGAAATAAAAGATAAACTTCATTTTTTGCTCCATACTTTCTATTTTTAAAAATTCTTTGAAAATTTTGTTTTTGATTTATATTAATTAGAAGACTATTTTTTACAATGCCAAATAAAATGCTGTACTTGAGTGCAATGAGTCTTATTTCTCCTTGAAAATGAATACTTGTTTATATTTAAGTTTCTCAATCTCATACTTATGCATTAATTATTCATACATTTTGTGTCAAGCAACAGTTGGCATAAAGTGAGGCACTTAAAACAGGTTTGAGGCAGGCACAGAAACTGGAAAATAGTGGTTCATCACAGAAAACAGAGCCAAAAAAGGGAACTCTAATTTCTGTGCATAAATCTCTGGCTTCATTCTGAACCATACATGGACAGACTAGATTCCAGCTAAAAATAAAAGCACTTTTATTTTTAAAAGAATTGGGATTTGACCTGCAGCCCAAGAGACAGAGTTTTTAGTTTGAATCTGACCAACTAGATTGCCTCCTAAAATGAAAAAAAAAATATCTCCCTGGAGAAATATAAAAGCATACAATGTCTTCATTAAAAAAAATTTACCATGGTTGGAAAACACTTCAGAATTATTTGACATACAAAGAGCGAGGAAAATGTTACCCATTCCTAAAAAAAAAGATAACCAATGGAGTCAACCCTAATGGCAGGGATTATGCAATTAACAGTTGTAATTATGCACGATGATGTAGAGCAGCAGTTCCCAACCTTTTTGGCATCAGG
>NW_006971654.1:0-7234 GCF_000164805.1 Carlito syrichta | reverse complement strand
TAAATCAATTAGCTAAGCCTGCTAGCTACAGCTAGCTAGGTAAGTCAGCTAGCAAATCAGCTAGCTCACTTGTTAGCTAACTTTAAGTCAGCTATTAAGTCTACTTTCCAGACTAGTTAGCTAATTAATAAGTCAGCTAGATATATAGCTAGTTAAATAGTTAACTAACTCTTTAATTTACATAGTTAAGCTTGCTAGCTAACTAGGAAGTCTGCCAGTTAGGTCAGCTAGCTAAATCAGTTTTCTAATATTGTTAACCGGTTAAGACAGCTAGCTAGCAAGTTAACTAACAGGTTAAGTTAACGGTTGAGTCAGGTAGTTAGCTAGTTAACTAAAGTATTAAGTCATCTGGTTAAGTCAGTTAGCTAGCAAGTTAGGAAACGGGTTGTGTCAGCTGGTTGAGTAGGCTACCTAGCTAGTTAGCTAACGAGTTAAGTCAGCTGTTTATGTCAGATAGCTAGCTCATTAGCTAGTGAATTATGTAAGATAATTAAGTCACCCAGCTACCACGTTATATAATGAGTAAGCTAACTAGTTAGCTAGCTGGTTAAGTCAGCTAGCTGGCTAGGCAGCCAACTTTTTAAGTCAGCTGGCTAGCTAGGTAGCTAGCTAGTTAGCTAACTAATTCAGCTGGCTAGCTAGCTAGTTTGCTAGTTTAGTCAGTTAGTTAAGTCAGCTGGCTAGCTAGTTGGCTATTTAGGTAGCGAGCTAGTTGAATCAGATAAGTTAACCAGTTGGCTAACTGGTTAATTCAGTTAGTTAAAAGAGCTGGCAAGCCAACTGACAAGGTAGGTAGCTAGCTAGTTATTCAACTACATAGATATCTAGCTAGATAGTGATGTCAGTGAGTTAAGTCAGCTGGCTAGCCAACTGTCTAGCTGTTTAAGTCAGCTAGTTTAGTCAGTTGTCTAACCAACTGGCTAGTTAGGTAGCTACTTAGATAAGTCAGCATGCTAGCCAGCAGGCTAGCAGTTCAAGTCAACTAGTTAAGTCAGCTGGTTAGTCCTCTGCCTATGAAGGTAGCTAGCTAGTTAAACGAGCTGCCTATCCAGTTTGTTATCTTAAGTCAGCTATGTAATCATCTGGCTAGCAAACTGGCTAGATAGAGAGCCAGCTGGTTAGTCTGCTGCCTATGTAGGTTGCTAGCTAGTGAAATGAGCTGTCTATCCAGCTTGTTATCTTAAGTCAGCTATGTAATCATCTGGCTAGCAAACTGGCTAGATAGAGAGCCAGCTAGTTGAGTCAGCTGGCTAGGCATCTGACTAGTTGTTTAATTCAGTTAGTTAAGTCAGCTGACAAACAGTTGGCTAGGTGTTTAAGACAGCTCATTAAATCAGTTGTCTATCCAGCTAGTTAGCTAATTAAAAGTTAGTCAAGTCAGATGGCTATCCATCTGGTTAGCTAGTTATTTCAGCTAGTTAAATCAGCTGGCTAGCTGGGAAGCTATCTATATAAGTCAGCTAGTTATGTCAGCTAGCTAGCTAGTTAACTCAGCTAGTTAAGTCCGCTGGCTAGCTAGATAACTAGCTAGGAAGCTGGCTAGTTGAACCAGCTAGTTAAGCCAGCTGGCTACCTCCGTTGCTAGCTGCTTAATTCAGCTAGTTAAGTCAGCTTGCTAGCTAGTTACATCAGCGAGTTAACTCAGCTGACTAGCCAGCTGCCTAGCTGTGTAGCTAGCTAATTAAGTCAACTGGCTAGGCAGTTAGATATCTAATTAATTAGTCCTGTTAAATCAGCTCACTAGCAACCTGGATAGCTAGTTAGGTAGGTAAAGTCACCTGGCAAGACAGCAGGCTATGTAGATAGCTAACTAGTTAATTCAGTAGTTAATTCAGCCTGCTGCACAGTTGGTTACCTGATTAAGTAAGCTAGGCAGCTGGCTAGCTAGTTAAGTCAGCTAGATAATTCAGCTGGCTCTCCAGCTGGTTGGTTAGGCAGCTAGCTAGTTAAGTCAGCTGGGTATTTAGCTGTCTAGCCGAATTAACAAGTTTGTTATCTAGTTATCCAGCTGACTATCCAACTGACTTAACTAGTTGACTTAACCAGCTAGCAAGTTGGCACAAGTAGCTGACTTAACTAGTCAGCCAGCTGGTTACCCATCTGACTTAACTAGCTCTCTACCTAGCTAGCTAGCTGGTTAGTCAGCAGACTTTACTAGCTGACTTAATTAGCTAGCCAGCTGGCTAGCGAACTGACTTAACAAGTTCACTACCTAGGTAGCCAGCTGGGTAGCCAGCTGACTTAACTAGCAAAATTAAATAGCTGGTCTGCTTGCTACACAACTGAATTAACTAGCCTGCTATATAGCTAGCCACCTGGCTAGCTAGCTTACTTTAATAGGTGACTTAACGAGCTAGCCAGCTGACTAGACAGCTTACTTATATAGCAAACTACCTAGATAGACAGCTGGATGTCCAGATGACTTAACTAGGTGACTTAAATAGCTAGCCAGCGGGCTAGACAGCTGTTTTAACTATCTAGCTACCTAGCTAGCCAGATGCATAGCCAGTTGACTTAACTAGGTGACTTATGTAGCTAGCCAGCTGGCTACCAGGCTGATCTAACTGCCTAGCTACCTAGCTAGACAGATGGATAGCCTGCTGAATTAACTAGTTAGCTAATTACATAGCCCACTGACTTGCCAGCTGACTTAACTACCTAGTTACCTACATAACCAGCTGGCTATTTACCTGAATTTACTAGGCTTCTTAACTAGCTAGCTAACTGGCTAGTCAGCTGACTTCAATAGGTAGCTGCCCAGCTAGGCAATTGGCTAGCTTGCTGACTTAACTTGCTGACTTAACTAGCTAGAAAGCTGACTTAACTGGCTGACTTAACCAGCTAGTTACTAGCTAGCCAGTTTTCTTAACTAGCTAGCTTAACTAGCTACCTACCTTGCTAGCTATCTAGTTAACCAGCTGACTTAACTAACTGAATTAACTAACTTGCTTGCTGACATAACTAACTGACTTATATAGCTCGTTTCTTATCTAGCCAGCTGACTTAACTAGCTGAAATAACTAGCCAGCCTGATGGATAGCCATCTGTCTTAACTAGCATTTTAACTAACTAACCAGCTGGATAGCCAACTGACCTAATGAGATGACTTAACTAACTAGCTAGCTGGTTTTCAGCTAACTTAAATAGCTGAGTTAACCAGCTAGTCATAACTAGCTAGCTGCCTATCTAGCAAGCTGACTAGCCAACTGGCTTACCTACCTGACTGAAGCTAGCAAGCTCTCTATCCAGCTCACTTAACTAGCTAGCTACCTACCATGCTAGAAGGCTAGCCTGCAGACTTAATTAGCTGACTTGAAAAGCTAGTCTACTGGCTAGCAAGCTGGCTTATCTAGCTAGCTACCTACCTAGCCAGCTGGCTAGACAGCCAACTGAACTAGCAGACTTAACCAGCTAGCCCGTTGGCTAGCCAGCTTACTTAATCAGAAAACATCACTATCTAGCCATGCAGGTATCTAGCTGACTAACTAGCTAGCTACCTAACTTTCCAGTTGGTAAGCCAGTTGATTTAATTAGCTGTATTAACTAGCTAGCCAGCTGGCTAGCCAACTCACTTAACCATCTCAGTATGTAGCTAGCCAGCTGTCCAGCCAGCTGATTTAATTAGCTGAATTAACTAGCTAGCTGCCTAGCAAGACAGCTGACTTAAATTGTTGGCTAACTACCTAGCTACCTAGCTACCAGCTGATTTAAACAGTTAGCTAACTAGCTAGCTACATAGCTAACAAGCTGACTTAAATAGTTAGCTGCATAGCTAGCTAGCTTACTTAACCAGCTTGCTAAATAGTTACCTTACCCTTTAACGTGCTAGCTAGCTGACTTAATCTTCCAATTTAACTCTTTAACTAACAAGCTTCCTAGGTGGCTCAAGCAGCTGACTTAACTCTTTAGCTAACTAGCTAGCAAACTGACTTCTCCAGCTGACTTAACTCATTAGCTAACTAGCTAGCTAGCCTAAACAGCGTACTCAACACGTTTGCTAACTAGCAAGCTAGATGACTCAACCAACTGACTTAACTGGTTAGTTAACTAGCTAACTTCCTGACGCAACCTGCTGACATAACCCATTAGCTAACTAGCTGTCTTAACCAGCTGACTTAATTAGAAAGCTGACTTAACTAGCTGAATTAGGTAGGTGACTTAACTACTTAGGTAGCTGACTTAACTGGTTGACTTAACTATTTAGCTAGTTGACTTAAATACCTGAATTATATTGCTAGCTACCAACATATCTGATGAATAACCAGCTGACAACTAATTAGCTAACTAGTTAGGTAGCAGACTTAAGTAGCTGACTTAAAGAGTTAGCTAACTAGTGAGCTAGCTTGCTTAGCTAGCTGACTTAGCTTGCTAGCTGGTTAGCTAGCTGACTTAGCTAGCTGACTTGACTAGTTGTCTAACGAGATATCTACCTGAGTTAACGAGTTGGTTAATGAGTTAGCTACCTGTTTTAACTAGTTGGTAAACGAGTTAATTAGCTGCATTAGATAGTTGTTTAATGAGTTAAGTAGGTGACTTAACTTGCTGGTTGATGAGTCAGCAGAATAGCTAGCTGTTTTAACATGTTGGCTGACTACATGATTGACTTGTTTTCTGGCTTAAGTTGGATGACTAGTCGGCAGACTAGTTAGCTGGGTTAGATAGTTGACTAACGAGTTGGCCCACTAATCAGCTCTGTTATCTAGTTGGAAGGCAGGTGTGCTTTCCTAACTAGTCAGCAGAGTAATAGGCCAATGTGTTATATGGCCTAACTTGTTGGCAACTAGTTAACTGAACTAACTTGTTGGTAAACAAGTTGGCCGAGTAGTTGGCTGATTGGTTTGCTGACTTAACTAGTTGGCAGGCTAGGTGGCTGACAGGTTAGCTGACTTAACTAGCCATCGGCATGTGAGCTGACATGTGAGGTGTTTTAAATAATTGACCTGCGAGTCATCCGACAGGTCATCTGACGTAACTAGTCAGCAGGAGAGTGAGTTGACTGGTTAGTTGACTTAACTATTCGACTAGTGAGTGAACTGACTGGTCTGCTGACTTTAATTGACTGGTGAGTGAGCTGACTGGTCAGAGGACTTAACTAGTTGGCCAACCAGGAAGCCGAGCGGTGAGCTGATTTAAATAGTAAATGGGAGAGTTAGGCGACAGGTGACCTGCCTTAACTAGTCAGCTGGTGAGCGAGCCGACTGGTAAGCTGACTTTACTAGTTGGTTGGAGAACAAGCCAACTAGCAAGCTAACCTGTTGGCCTGTGAGAGAGCCAACATGTTAGTTGACCTGTTGGCTGGTGAGCGAACTGACTAGTTTGCTGACCGGTTGGCAGGCAATGGAGCAGGCTGACTTGATGGAAAGCAAGCGATCACACTAGTTAGATGGCCAGCTAGCTGAGTCTTTAGCCGACTAGTTAGCTAAGTAACTAGCTGATTTGCTAGCTGACTTAACTAGCTAGCTGACTGGCTACCTGGCTATCTAGGTGACATAACTAGATACCAAACAAGCTATCTACCTATCTAGCTAGCTGAATTGACTAGTTACCTAACTGGCTAATTAGTTGAATAGCTGACTTAATTATCTAGTTGACCAGCTATCTAGCTGACTAGCAAGCTGAATAGCTCGTTGACTTAACTAGCTAGCTGAATAGTTAGCTGACTTGCTAGCTGTCTTAACTAGCTAGCTGGATAGCTAGCTGACTTAAGTAGTTGACTAGCAAGTTGGCTGGATAACTGGCTAGCCAGCTGACTTAACTGGATAGTCAAATGTTTGGCTACACTCCTTGCCATCTGGCTTAACTAGCTAGCTACCTGCCTGGTTAGCAGGCTAGGGAGTCAGCTGGACTGTCAGATAGCGAGCCGGCTTAACTAGCCAGGCACCGTGCTGGTCACCAACTAGCCAGCTGGCTTAACTAGCTGGTCAGCTACCTGATAATCCTGCTAACCAGCAGGCTTAACTTGTCAGCCATCTAGCTAGCCAACTGGCTAACTAGCTGGTTTAACTAGCAGACTTAACTTATTTGCCATCTGGCTTGCCAGCTGGCTTAACTAGCTAGCCACCGAGCTAGCCTGTTGTCTAGCCAGCTCACTTTACTCGCTAAGTTAACTGGGTAGGCAGCCGTCTAGCCCAGCTGACTTAATTAGCTAACTACCTAACTAGCCAGGTGGCTAGCCAGCTGACTTAACTAGCTGACTTAACCAGGTAGGCAGCTCGCTAGTCAGCTAACTAAATTAGTGAGCTACCTAGCTAGCCAGTTGGCCAGTCACTTGAATTAGTTAGCTGACTTAAGCACGTAGCAAGTTGGTTAGTCAGCTGACTCAACTAGCTGACATAACAATTTAGCCAGCTGGCTAGTGAGCTGACATAACTAGCTGACAACACTAGGTAGCCTGTTGAATAGCCAGCTGACTTAACTAGCTAGCTACCTAGCTAGCCAGCTGAGAAGCTAGATGAATTAACTAGCTGACTTAAATAGCTAGCAAGCTGGCTAGCCAACTGACTTAACAAGTTCGCTACCTAGTTAGCCAGCTGGCAAGTCAGTCATCTTAACTGACTGACATAAATAGTTGGCCTGTTTGCTAGTCAGCTGAATTAATTAACTTGCTATACAGGTAGCCAGCTGGCTAGACAGTGACTTGACTAGTTGACTTAGCTATATAGCCAGCTGTCTAGCCAGGTGACTTAAGTACCAAGCTACCTAGCTAGATAGTTGGCTAGCCAGCTGACATAACTATTTGACTTAACTAGCTAGCCAACTTGCTGGACAACTGACATAACTAGCTAGCTACCTAGAGAGCCAGCTGTATAGTCAGTTGACTTACTAGGTTACTTAAGTAGCTAGCCAGTTGACTGGACAGTTGACATAACTAGCTAGCTGCAGAGGTAGCCAGCTGTCTAGTCAGTTGACTTAACTAGGTTACTTAACTAACTAGCCAGCTGGCTTGCATACTTACATAACTGTCTAGCTACTTAGTTAGCCAGCTGGATAGCCAACTTACTTAACTAGTTAGCAACCTATATATCCCACTGGCTTGCCAGCTGACTTAACTACCTAGCTTTCTAGCTAACCAGCTGGCTAGCAAGCTGACTTAACTAGGTGTCTTAACTAGCTAGCCAGCTAGGTAGCCAGCTGACTTACCTAGCTAACTACACAGCTAGACAGGTGGCTAGGCAGCTGATTTAACTAGCTGGCTTAACTATGTAGCCAGTTGACGTAGCTAGCTGACTTGACT
>NW_006971653.1:0-992 GCF_000164805.1 Carlito syrichta | reverse complement strand
CTCCTGTTCAACATAGTATTGGAAGTCCTGGCTTGAGCAATCAGAGAAGAGAAGGCAATCAGGGGTATCCAAATAGGAAAAGAGGAAGTCAAGTTATCTCTCTTTGCAGATGATATGATTGTGTACCTTGAAAACCCAAGAGAATCTGTCAAAAACCTCCTTACACTGATAAAGGCCTTTAGCAAAGTCTCAGGATGCAAAATAAATGTACAAAAGACAATCGCATTTCTCTACACCAATAATAAACAAACAGAAACCCAAATAAAAAACACAATTACATTCACAATAGCCACAAAAAAAATGAAATACCTTGGCATCTTCCTAACCAGAGACGTGAAAGACCTTTACAAGGAAAACTACAATACACTGCTCAAAGAAATCAAAGTTGACACGAACAAGTGGAAAAATATCCCATGGATCGGAAGAATCAACATTGTGAAGATGTCCATCTTACCTAAGGCAATCTACAAATTCAATGCAATACCCATCAAATTACCAGCAACATTCTTCTCAGACCTAGAAAAAGCAACAGAGGAATTCATATGGAAACACAAACATCCAAGAATAGCCAAAACAATCCTCAGCAAAAAAAACAAAGCAGGTGGTATCACATTACCAGACTTCAAACTTTACTATAAAGCTACAATCATCAAAACAACTTGGTATTGGTATAGGATCAATGGCATATAGATCAATGGAATAGAATTGAGATTCCAGAAGAAAAACCTCAATTTCTCAACCAACTCATCTTCGATACACCCTCCACCACCTACCACTGGGGGAGAGGAGAACCTATTCAGCAAATGGTGTTGGGAATACTGGCTGACCACATGCAGAAGATTGAAACAGGACCCCTATCTATCCCCATGCACAAAGGTAATTCCAAATGATCAGAGACCTAAATGTAAAACCTCAAACCATAAGAACCTTAGAAAAATGAAGGAAATACCCTCATGGAAATCGGAACTGGCATTCAATTCCTGAACAAAACC
>NW_006971652.1:0-710 GCF_000164805.1 Carlito syrichta | reverse complement strand
GTTGAGAAAACTTTTTCTATATCTATGGGAACATAAATGGTGAGATGTGAAGGTAAAATTTTTGTTATCAGTATAACCTCTGAGCATGATCTTAATGGTACTGATGAAAGTAGATTTTTCCTTATTTTTTGAACTTTTATCAAGTCCCTACAGTAAGCAAGGGTTCCAACAGAACAAAGGGGATACTGCCCATCTTTAAATGACACTCACCCTTGTTTTCCCTTTGGAAACTACCTTTTCCTTAGGCAAACATAATTTTAAAAGATTTACTGTACTAAATAAAAGAAAGTTAAAATATGTTTAGGGGACTTGGGAAGGAAGATGGTGACGGCATAGGTGAACTGGTGAGATTCTCTGAACGGACCAAGACTACATACTGCTGAATAGACAGACTGTAAAGCGGAGGGAAAAGTGAACAAAGCCAGAAGACCCTCATAAGGAAGAACAGGTCATTGCAGAAGAGAAATAAAAGCAACCCCACTTTCCCTCAAAAACAGAATTGAAGAGGGGGAGGGAAAGGGGGAGAGGGAGAAAAATCTACAGAAATGAAGAAAAACCAAAAGAAGAGCATGGGTCTCTCCCAGACGCCTGGGAGAGCAGACACTGAGAAAACTGACTTTGGAATGCAAACAATGAAAAGCCCCCAGAATGGAGGGTCTCAAAATGCAAATGTAGATATCAAAACAATAATGAGAGATTAAAAAGAATTG
>NW_006971651.1:0-924 GCF_000164805.1 Carlito syrichta | reverse complement strand
CTAGCTAGCCCAGCTGACTTAACTAGCTGAAAGAACTAGTTAGTCAGCTGTCTAGACAAATGACTTGACAGCTTCTTAACTAGCTAGCAAGCTGGCTAGCCAACCTGAATTAACGAAGTGACTTAACTAGCTAGCCAACTGGTTAACCAGCTGACTTAACTAGTTGAAAAACGAACTAGGTAGCTGGCCAGCCAGGTGACTAAACTAGCTGAGCTAACTAGTAATCCAGCTGGCTAGCCAGCAGAAATAACTAGCTCTCTACCTCTCCAGCCACCTGGATAGCCAGCTGACTTAACTAACTAACTTAAAACTTAATTAGCTAGCCAGCTGTCTAGCAAACTGACTTAACTAGGTTACTACCTGTCATAACTAGCTGTCTTTACTAGCTGGCCTGCTTTCTAGTCAGTTGAATTAACTAACTTGCTACATAGCTATCTGTTTTGCTATCCTGCTGAATTAACTAGGTGACATATCTAGCTAGCCAGCTGTCTAGTCAGCTGAATAAATATCAAGCTACATAGCTATCCAGCGGGCTAGTTAGCTGACTTAACTAGGTGACTTAACTATCTAGCCAGCTGGCTATACAGCTGACATAACTAGCTAGCTACCTAGCTAGCAAGCTGGCTAACAAGCTGACTTAAGTAGCTGACTTAACTGGCTGACTTAACCAACTGACTTAACTAGCTATCCAGGTGGCTAGACAACTGACTTAATTGCCTAGCTACCTAGCTAGAAAGCAGGCTAGCCAGCTGACTTAACTAGCTGAATTAACGAAGTAGCCAGCTGGCTAGCCAGCAGACTTAACTAGCTAGCTACCTAGCTAGAAAGCTGAATAGCCAGCTGACTTTACTAGCTGACAACTAGACTCTGGATGCCTAGCCAGCTAACTTTACCTACCTACTTACATAGCCTGCTGGCTTGCTA
>NW_006971650.1:0-415 GCF_000164805.1 Carlito syrichta | reverse complement strand
GCTAAGGAAGTATAAGGAATCTTGGTTACATGAGTCCTCAATCCCAAAAACTACAGGCCGTCTTCCTAAGAGGTAACCAAGATTCAGGTTTTGAAGTAGGAATCTGGGTAATGGGAGTCCTCACATACAGGAAACTTCACTAAGTAAGAATAAGGAATCTGCGTTACTTACTCGTGTTCTCAATCCCAAAAAAACTTCAGGTCGTCATGCTTTGGGCTAAACACTAATCAGGGTGTTTTAAGCATGAATCTGGGGAAATGGAGTCCTTATATACAGGCAACTACATGACCATTTGCTAAGAATGAATAAGGAATCTGGTTTACACGATTCCTCATTTTAAAAAATCTACAGGGCATTTGGAAAGGGCTATTAAAGAATCAGAGTTTCGAAGCAGGATCTCTGTAATGAGAGTCCT
>NW_006971649.1:0-821 GCF_000164805.1 Carlito syrichta | reverse complement strand
TTTGATTGCTACGGCTGATCCAGCTGAGCTGGTTTATTAGGCAAGTGTACCTGCCTCCTTCTCTGCTCTATGTGCATCCTTCCCAAAGCTGCTCACTCAGTTAGAGACGATGAGAATCCCCACTGAAGGAGGACCATTCTTCGGTCTTGGATATCTGAGTAGTAGTGCTCTCCTGCTAGAAACTTCAAACAAGCTATCTCAAGAAATTCAACTGCTCCAAGAACACCATGCTGGAGAGGTCATGGGTAGGGTTCAGGTCGACAGTCCCAGCTGAGCCCAGCCTTCTCACCAGACCTGAGAGTAAAGATTTTTCTTCAACATGGCTTCTTTAACCCTTGCTGTTGCAGCCCTGAGTTCTCAGTCACCCTGAGCTGTTCGCCTCACCCCATCTGAGGCTCCAACATCAAGGAGCAGAGACAAGTCTCCTCTGTTGGGTCTTCTCAGAATTTATGACCCTAAGAATCATGGGCTTCTCACACAACTCATTCTGGGGGTGAGGATGCTGTTACATAGCAATAGGTAACTAGAAAAAGAAAAACAACTAAGAAATAAGCTCTGGATATTCATGGAATAATTTATACATGTATTCACATGTATATACAGTGTTGATGTGTGTCTCCTCACCCAAACAGGGGGTGAGATTTCAAGAGCAGCAAACTGTTTTGTTTCTTGCCCAGGGCCTGGCACGCAGCGTGTCCTTAGTAAATACCTCACTAAATGAATTAATGAATGAACCGTATGGCCCAGGAAAACATTACTAGTAGATAAAATGAGTGATGAGACTTAGGTGAGGAGTGGTAAGAGTTGTGAGGAGATCAGGG
>NW_006971648.1:0-649 GCF_000164805.1 Carlito syrichta | reverse complement strand
GAGAGGAAAATGTGCTTACAGACCTGTCATTCATGTGTGATTTCAAGAGTGGCCACCGGGCAAGTCCATCCCACACATCCAGCCACACACCCCAGAGCAACTGCCTCCACCCTCCACATTTGTGCCCCACAGGAAAGATGTGTGTGAGCTCACAGAACAGATGGCTCTCAGCTAGGGAAGTCATCAGGCACAGAGTGATCAAGGCAGTCAGGCAACGATGCAACCAGTCCTGGTTCTGGTTGCCCTATCTTTCACCTTCGGGCATGGGGAGGGGCCCTTTCTCTACCGATCACACCATCGTCCTCTGCCCATGCAAACTTTTCCCTGGGGAGCAATGAATGCCCACCATGACGCATGTGGGAGGCATCTTTTGTGTTGGCAGTCTTCATGTGCCAGACTGGGATGCAAGGTCATAATCATCGCTACCAGTGCCTAGACCTCTGGGCTCAGGCAGTCCTCCCAACTCAGCTGCTAAGCAGCTGGGACTCAGTGGGCCATCACTCATGAACCGAATTTGGAGATCTCACACCGAATTGAGGTGTGGCCACCTCGCCTGGGCTGATCTCTGAATCCTGGGCTCAGGCAACCTCCCACCTCGGCCTTCCTGGGTGCAGAGCTGACAGCTGTGATCCATGGTGCCTGGTTTGGA
>NW_006971647.1:0-725 GCF_000164805.1 Carlito syrichta | reverse complement strand
TCAAAAATAATAACAATAACAATAATAATTATAAATAATAAGACATTTTCATACAAAAAAGTGATAGAAATAAAATATTAACTAAATGATAAATAGGATTTTAGTTTTAAAAGGTGCCACTAATTCAAATCATTTTAAGAAATTGTCTTCCATTGGCAGTAGTGATATATTGCCAGGGTAAAGAGAAAGGGACACAATATCAATAAGGGTATCTAATCTCAAACCAGGTGAAGTGGGAATCAAAGGGAGGCCCAACTTTACCTGTATGATGATCATTTGTAAGCCTAATCCTGAATTATACTTCACATCTTTAAAATATTTTAAAGAAGGAAATTATCTTGCCATACACAAAATCAGTCTTTTGCAGGGACTTGGGATGGAGATAGCAGGAGGTAACTACTAATAGGTACTGAAATTCTTTGAGAGAGGGAAAAAATGTTCTTAAATTAGTTCTGTTTATTATTCAACTTGTGAATATGCTAAAAATCACTCAATTGTTTACTTTAGGAGGGTGAATGTTATGCATGTGAATTAGATCCCAATTTTTAAGTGGGGGTAAAAAAATGAGTGGCATAAGTATCTATAAATTAATTGTCCCCCTTTCAAAATTATTATTAGTAGAATATGTGTGTGATCACATGAAAGATATATTCAAGAAATATAGCTATTCATAGGCCATTGCCATAAAATGACTGCTTTTTCTCTAAGATCACAATCTTATGGAG
>NW_006971646.1:0-675 GCF_000164805.1 Carlito syrichta | reverse complement strand
TTAGCTAACTAATTCAGGTAGTTAAAGTCACCTAGCTAACTTGTTAAGTCGGCCTGTTATGTCAGCTAGCTAAGCAGTTAAGTCAGATAGCTAAGTCAGCTAGTTAAGTCAGCTTTCTTATTTAGTCAGATGGTTAAGACAGTTAGCTAGCTAGTTAGCTAACAGGTTAAGTCAGCTAGTTGACTAATGGGTTAAGTAAGCTGGTTGAGTAGGCTAGCTAGCTAGTTAGCAAACAGTTTGTGTCAGCTGGTTGAGTAGGCAAGCTAGCTAGATAGCTAATGAGTTAAGTCAGCTGGTTGAGTCAGCTAGCTAGCTCTTTAGCTAACAAGTTAAGTCAGATGATTTAGTCAGCAACCAACACGTTAGATAAGGAGTAAGCTTACTAGTTAGCTAGCTGATTACATCAGCTATTTAAGTTAGCTTGTTAGCTAGGTAGCTAGCCGGTTAGATAACTATTTAAGTCAGCTGGCTTGGTAGGCAGCTAGATAGTTAGCTAACTATATAAGTCAGCTGGCCAGCTAGGTAGCTAGCTAGGTAACTCAGCTTGTTGAGTCAGCTCACTAGTCAGATGGCTAGCTAGGTAGTGAGCTAGTTAAGTCAGTTGGCTAGCCAGCTGGCTAGTTAGTTAATTCAGCAAGTTAAGAAGCTGGCTATCCAACTGACAATGTTTGTAGC
>NW_006971645.1:0-817 GCF_000164805.1 Carlito syrichta | reverse complement strand
AAGTCTGCTACCTAACTAGTTGCTAATTAGTTAAGTCAGCTGACTATCAGCTAGTTAAATAGTTAGCTAACTAGCTAATTCAGGATGTTAAGTCAGCTAGCTAACTAGTTAATTCAGCCAGTAAGACAGCTAGCTAAGTAGTTAAGCCAGCTAGCTAAGTCAGCTAGTTAAGTCAGTTTCTAATTTAGTCAGCTGATTAAGAAAGCTAGCTAGCTGGTTAGCTAAAGGTTTAAGTCAACAGGTTGAGTCAGGTTGTTAGCTAGTTAACTAACGGGTTAATTCAGTGGTTTGAGACAGCTCAGTAGCCAGTTATCAAATGGGTTGAGTCAGTTGGTTGAGTAGGCTAACTAGCTAGCTAGCTAACGAGTTGAGTCAGAAGGATGGTCGGCTAGCTAGTTGGATAGATAACGAGTTAAATCAGCTGGATGAGTCAGCTTACCAGATCATTAGCTAACAATATAGGTCTGATGATTCAGTCTCCTAGCTAGTATGTTATATAACGATTAAGCTAGCTAGTTATCTAGCTGGTTAAGTCAGCTAGCTAGCAAGGCAGCTAACTATTTAAATCAGCTTGTTAGCTAGGTAGCTATCTAGTTAGCTGACTTTTTAAGTCAACTGGCTAACTAGGTAACTAGCTAGTTAGCTAAATATTTAAGTCAGCTGATAGCTAGGTAGCTGCTAATTAAGTCAGCTACTTTAGTCAGCCGGCTAGCCAGCTGGCTAGCTAGGTAGCTAGCTAGTTAAGTCAGTTGGCTAGCCAGCTGGCTAGCAGGTAAATTCAGCTAGTTAAGACAGCTGGCTAGTCAACTGGCTAGGG
>NW_006971644.1:1810-2573 GCF_000164805.1 Carlito syrichta | reverse complement strand
AAATAAGGAATCTGGGCTACACGGGCCCTCATACCGATAATGTACAGTGCGTCTGCTAAGTGCTAAACGAGATCAGGGCTTTGAGCACCCTCATGTTTTAGAGAAATTGTTATGTGGATATTATGAATCAATCATTCCTGGACTCCAGAAACACTCTGGTACTCTTGATAGTTGTGAACGAGAATCTCGCACTACAATTCCATTTAGATACTCGGAACCTCTTTTCCCAGATCCATGACTGAAACTTTATCATTAGGGCTATATAAGAGCCTCTCGGATGTTTTGTATGTAAACCCTGACATCAGTGTTACCTCGTACTCCAGAAACTACAGTGGCTCCGCTGTTGGTTATTAGGACTTTGGGTTTAGATGTTCAATTTTTTTAGGAGGTATTATTGGGAGGGTACCAGGAATCTGAGATTTCGCGTCCCCGGGCATATTCTTGTCATCTTTCTATGAGTATACCAGAGTCTGGACTTCCAGGCAAACAAGAAACATCTCGTGTTTTTGCTTAGAACGAAATAGGAATCTAGGTGACTGTGTCCCTTGAAAGTTTCTACACGCTTTACTAAAGAAGGACCAGGAAACTTGGTTTCCATGTAACTTGCAAACATCTGTGTATTTGCTAAATTATCCGTGGCTTAAGGCAGTGCTCAGACCTAGGAATAGACAGGGAATTTAGCAAATGCTAATCTGGAATCTGGGAGTCCTGGTTCTCATATTATTCAGAGCAACGTCCTATCTGCATACAACAAATCGGGCAT
>NW_006971644.1:0-743 GCF_000164805.1 Carlito syrichta | reverse complement strand
CTAAAATCTCTATTACAGATCCAAGAAGATTCTGGTCCTTTCTATACTGTAATCGAGTATCTGAACCTACAATTTCGTTTGTTTATTATCAACATCTTCGGCCATAATCCAGTTCCCCAAGTATCAACTGGCATTTTGCGACAAAATCCCTCGCTTCAGGTTACCTCAAAATACCGAAATTTCCTGTGGTCAGGATGATGGAAATTGGGATATTCGGTTTAGAATATTCCACATTTTTATGATGTCTTGTTAAGGGGCATCTGGAAGCTTGGATTACAGTTCCCAGGTATTATATGGGAGTCTTTGTATTGATATCCAAACAACTGGAATTCTATGTTCATCAGGAAACAGCTCATGTATGGCTGAGAATTAAGTAGGAATTTGCAAATCTTACTACAGAAGAAAAAGGAATCCGTGTTACACGAGTCCTCAAAACCCAAAAACCTACTGGGAATCTTACTAAGGGAGAAAATTGTATCAGGGCTTTGAAGCACAAATCTGGGGAATAGGAGTCCTCATATATATGAAACTACACAATCTCTTGCTAAAGACGAACAAGGAATCTGAGTTACACATGACCTCAATCCGAAAAAATCCAAAGGGCGTCTTTCTAAGTGCTAAAGAAGAATCAGAGTTTTAAAGCAGGAATCTCGGTAAAGGGCGTCTTCATACACAGGAAACTACATATCCTCCACCTATGAAAGGATAATGAATCTGGTTTTCTCACGTCCTCAATGCTAAAA